>NC_136266.1:169504201-169649255 GCF_964187855.1 Myxine glutinosa | reverse complement strand
CCAGTTTAATACCTATCTAATTCAAGTTTAATACCTATCTCATTCCAGTTTAATACCTATCTCATCCAGTTTAATACCTATCTCATTCCAGTTTAATACCTATCTCATCCAGTTTAATACCTATCTAATGCCAGTTTAATACCTATCTAATTCCAGTTTAATACCTATCTAATTCAAGTTTAATACCTATCTCATTCCAGTTTATTACCTATCTCATCCAGTTTAATACCTATCTCATTCCAGTTTAATAGCTTATCTAATGCCAGTTTAATACCTATCTAATTCAAGTTTAATACTTATCTCATTCCAGTTTAATACCTATCTCATTCCAGTTTAATACCTATCTCATTCCAGTTTAATAGCTATCTAATGCCAGTTTAATACCTATCTAATTCAAGTTTAATACCTATCTCATTCCAGTTTTATACCTATCTAATGCCAGTTTTATACCTATGTATTGCCAGTTTAATACCTATCTAATTCAAGTTTAATACCTATCTCATTCCAGTTTAATACCTATCTCATTCCAGTTTAATACCTATCTCATTCCAGTTTAATACCTATCTCAATCCAGTTTAATACCTATCTCATCCAGTTTAATACCTATCTAATTCCAGTTTAATACCTATCCCATCCAGTTTAATATATATCTAATTCCAGTTTAATACCTATCTCATTCCAGTTTAATACCTATCTCATCCAGTTTAATACCTATCTAATTCAAGTTTAATACCTATCTCATTCCAGTTTAATACCTATCTCATTCCAGTTTAATACCTATCTCATCCAGTTTAATACCTATCTCATCCAGTTTAATACCTATCTCATTCCAGTTTAATAGCTATCTAATTCAAGTTTAATACCTATCTCATTCCAGTTTAATACCTATCTCATCCAGTTTAATACCTATCTCATTCCAGTTTAATACCTATCTCATCCAGTTTAATACCTATCTAATTCCAGTTTAATACCTATCTAATTCAAGTTTAATACGTATCTCATTCCAGTTTAATACCTATCTCATCTAGTTTAATACCTATCTCATTCCAGTTTAATACCTATCTAATTCAAGTTTAATACCTATCTCATTCCAGTTTAATACCTATCTCATCCAGTTTAATACCTATCTCATTCCAGTTTAATACCTATCTCATCCAGTTTAATGCCTATCTAATTCAAGTTTAATACCTATCTCATTCCAGTTTAATACCTATCTCATCTAGTTTAATACCTATCTAATTCCAGTTTAATACCTATCTAATTCAAGTTTAATACCTATCTCATTCCAGTTTAATACCTATCTCATCCAGTTTAATACCTATCTCATTCCAGTTTAATACCTATCTAATTCCAGTTTAATACCTATCTAATTCAAGTTTAATACCTATCTCATTCCAGTTTATTACCTATCTCATTCCAGTTTAATACCTATCTAATTCCAGTTTAATACCTATCTAATTCAAGTTTAATACCTATCTCATCCAGTTTAATACCTATCTCATCCAGTTTAATACCTATCTAATGCCAGTTTAATACCTATCTAATTCCAGTTTAATACCTATCTATTTCAAGTTTAATACCTATCTCATTCCAGTTTAATACCTATCTCATCCAGTTTAATACCTATCTCATTCCAGTTTAATACCTATCTCATCCAGTTTAATGCCTATCTAATTCAAGTTTAATACCTATCTCATTCCAGTTTAATACCTATCTCATCTAGTTTAATACCTATCTAATGCCAGTTTAATACCTATCTAATTCCAGTTTAATACCTATCTATTTCAAGTTTAATACCTATCTCATTCCAGTTTAATACCTATCTCATCCAGTTTAATACCTATCTCATTCCAGTTTAATACCTATCTAATTCCAGTTTTATACGTATCTCATTCCAGTTTAACACTGATTTCATTCCAGTTTAATAGCTATCTAATTCAAGTTTAATACCTATCTCATTCCAGTTTAATACCTATCTCATCCAGTTTAATACCTATCTCATCCAGTTTAATACCTATCTAATGCCAGTTTAATACCTATCTAATTCCAGTTTAATACCTATCTATTTCAAGTTTAATACCTATCTCATTCCAGTTTAATACCTATCTCATCCAGTTTAATACCTATCTCATTCCAGTTTAATACCTATCTCATTCCAGTTTAATACCTATCTCATCCAGTTTAATACCTATCTAATGCCAGTTTAATACCTATCTCATCCAGGTTAATACCTATCTCATCCAGTTTAATACCTATCTCATCCAGTTTACTACCTATCTCATTCCAGTTTAATACCTATCTCATCCAGTTTAATACCTATCTAATTCCAGTTTAATACCTATCTAATGCCAGTTTAATACCTATCTAATTCCAGTTTAATACCTATCTATTTCAAGTTTAATACCTATCTCATTCCAGTTTAATACCTATCTCATCCAGTTTAATACCTATCTCATTCCAGTTTAATACCTATCTCATTCCAGTTTAATACCTATCTCATCCAGTTTAATACCTATCTAATTCCAGTTTAATACCTATCTAATGCCAGGTTAATACCTATCTCATTCCAGTTTAATACCTATCTCATCCAGTTTAATACCTATCTCATCCAGTTTAATACCTATCTCATTCCAGTTTAATACCTATCTCATCCAGTTTAATACCTATCTCATTCCAGTTTAATACCTATCTCATCCAGTTTAATACCTATCTCATCCAGTTTAATACCTATCTCATCCAGTTTAATACCTATCTCATTCCAGTTTAATACCTATCTCATCCAGTTTAATACCTATCTAATGCCAGTTTAATACCTATCTCATCCAGGTTAATACCTATCTCATCCAGTTTAATACCTATCTCATCCAGTTTACTACCTATCTCATTCCAGTTTAATACCTATCTCATCCAGTTTAATACCTATCTAATTCCAGTTTAATACCTATCTAATGCCAGTTTAATACCTATCTAATTCCAGTTTAATACCTATCTATTTCAAGTTTAATACCTATCTCATTCCAGTTTAATACCTATCTCATCCAGTTTAATACCTATCTCATTCCAGTTTAATACCTATCTCATTCCAGTTTAATACCTATCTCATCCAGTTTAATACCTATCTAATTCCAGTTTAATACCTATCTAATGCCAGGTTAATACCTATCTCATTCCAGTTTAATACCTATCTCATCCAGTTTAATACCTATCTCATCCAGTTTAATACCTATCTCATTCCAGTTTAATACCTATCTCATCCAGTTTAATACCTATCTCATTCCAGTTTAATACCTATCTCATCCAGTTTAATACCTATCTCATCCAGTTTAATACCTATCTCATCCAGTTTAATACCTATCTCATCCAGTTTAATACCTATCTCATCCAGTTTAATACCTATCTCATTCCAGTTTAATACCTATCTCATCCAGGTTAATACCTATCTCATCCAGTTTAATACCTATCTCATTCCAGTTTAATACCTATCTCATCCAGGTTAATACCTATCTCATCCAGTTTAATACCTATCTCATCCAGTTTAATACCTATCTCATTCCAGTTTAATACCTATCTAATTCAAGTTTAATACCTATCTCATCCAGTTTAATACCTATCTCATCCAGTTTAATACCTATCTCATCCAGTTTAATACCTATCTCATCCAGTTTAATACCTATCTCATCCAGTTTAATACCTATCTCATCCAGTTTAATACCTATCTCATTCCAGTTTAATACCTATCTCATCCAGGTTAATACCTATCTCATCCAGTTTAATACCTATCTCATCCAGTTTAATACCTATCTCATTCCAGTTTAATACCTATCTCATCCAGTTTAATACCTATCTCATCCAGTTTAATACCTATCTCATTCCAGTTTAATACCTATCTCATTCCAGTTTAATACCTATCTAATTCAAGTTTAATACCTATCTCATCCAGTTTAATACCTATCTCATCCAGTTTAATACCTATCTCATCCAGTTTAATACCTATCTCATCCAGTTTAATACCTATCTCATCCAGTTTAATACCTATCTCATCCAGTTTAATACCTATCTCATTCCAGTTTAATACCTATCTCATCCAGGTTAATACCTATCTCATCCAGTTTAATACCTATCTCATCCAGTTTAATACCTATCTCATTCCAGTTTAATACCTATCTCATCCAGTTTAATACCTATCTCATCCAGTTTAATACCTATCTCATTCCAGTTTAATACCTATCTCATCCAGTTTCATACCTATCTCATCCAGTTTAATACCTATCTCATCCAGTTTAATACCTATCTCATTCCAGTTTAATACCTATCTCATCCAGTTTAATACCTATCTAATTCCAGTTTAATACCTATCTAATTCAAGTTTAATACCTATCTCATTCCAGTTTAATACCTATCTCATCTAGTTTAATACCTATCTCATTCCAGTTTAATACCTATCTAATTCAAGTTTAATACCTATCTCATTCCAGTTTAATACCTATCTCATCCAGTTTAATACCTATCTCATTCCAGTTTAATACCTATCTCATCCAGTTTAATGCCTATCTAATTCAAGTTTAATACCTATCTCATTCCAGTTTAATACCTATCTCATCTAGTTTAATACCTATCTAATTCCAGTTTAATACCTATCTAATTCAAGTTTAATACCTATCTCATTCCAGTTTAATACCTATCTCATCCAGTTTAATACCTATCTCATTCCAGTTTAATACCTATCTCACCCAGTTTAATACCTATCTAATGCCAGTTTAATACCTATCTAATTCCAGTTTAATACCTATCTAATTCAAGTTTAATACCTATCTCATTCCAGTTTATTACCTATCTCATCCAGTTTAATACCTATCTCATTCCAGTTTAATAGTTATCTAATGCCAGTTTAATACCTATCTAATTCAAGTTTAATACCTATCTCATTCCAGTTTAATACCTATCTCATTCCAGTTTAATACCTATCTCATTCCAGTTTAATAGCTATCTAATGCCAGTTTAATACCTATCTAATTCAAGTTTAATACCTATCTCATTCCAGTTTTATACCTATCTAATGCCAGTTTTATACCTATGTATTGCCAGTTTAATACCTATCTAATTCAAGTTTAATACCTATCTCATTCCAGTTTAATACCTATCTCATTCCAGTTTAATACCTATCTCATTCCAGTTTAATACCTATCTCAATCCAGTTTAATACCTATCTCATCCAGTTTAATACCTATCTAATTCCAGTTTAATACCTATCCCATCCAGTTTAATATATATCTAATTCCAGTTTAATACCTATCTCATTCCAGTTTAATACCTATCTCATCCAGTTTAATACCTATCTAATTCAAGTTTAATACCTATCTCATTCCAGTTTAATACCTATCTCATTCCAGTTTAATACCTATCTCATCCAGTTTAATACCTATCTCATCCAGTTTAATACCTATCTCATTCCAGTTTAATAGCTATCTAATTCAAGTTTAATACCTATCTCATTCCAGTTTAATACCTATCTCATCCAGTTTAATACCTATCTCATTCCAGTTTAATACCTATCTCATCCAGTTTAATACCTATCTAATTCCAGTTTAATACCTATCTAATTCAAGTTTAATACGTATCTCATTCCAGTTTAATACCTATCTCATCTAGTTTAATACCTATCTCATTCCAGTTTAATACCTATCTAATTCAAGTTTAATACCTATCTCATTCCAGTTTAATACCTATCTCATCCAGTTTAATACCTATCTCATTCCAGTTTAATACCTATCTCATCCAGTTTAATGCCTATCTAATTCAAGTTTAATACCTATCTCATTCCAGTTTAATACCTATCTCATCTAGTTTAATACCTATCTAATTCCAGTTTAATACCTATCTAATTCAAGTTTAATACCTATCTCATTCCAGTTTAATACCTATCTCATCCAGTTTAATACCTATCTCATTCCAGTTTAATACCTATCTAATTCCAGTTTAATACCTATCTAATTCAAGTTTAATACCTATCTCATTCCAGTTTATTACCTATCTCATTCCAGTTTAATACCTATCTAATTCCAGTTTAATACCTATCTAATTCAAGTTTAATACCTATCTCATTCCAGTTTAATACCTATCTCATCCAGTTTAATACCTATCTAATGCCAGTTTAATACCTATCTAATTCCAGTTTAATACCTATCTAATTCAAGTTTAATACCTATCTCATTCCAGTTTATTACCTATCTCATCCAGTTTAATACCTATCTCATTCCAGTTTAATACCTATCTCATTCCAGTTTAATAGCTATCTAATGCCAGTTTAATACCTATCTAATTCAAGTTTAATACCTATCTCATTCCAGTTTTATACCTATCTCATCCAGTTTAATACCTATCTAATTCAAGTTTAATACCTATCTCATTCCAGTTTAATACCTATCTCATCCAGTTTAATACCTATCTCATTCCAGTTTAATACCTATCTAATTCCAGTTTAATACCTATCTAATTCAAGTTTAATACCTATCTCATCCAGTTTAATACCTATCTCATTCCAGTTTAATACCTATCTAATTCCAGTTTAATACCTATCTAATTCAAGTTTAATACCTATCTCATTCCAGTTTAATACCTATCTCATCCAGTTTAATACCTATCTAATGCCAGTTTAATACCTATCTAATTCCAGTTTAATACCTATCTAATTCAAGTTTAATACCTATCTCATTCCAGTTTATTACCTATCTCATCCAGTTTAATACCTATCTCATTCCAGTTTAATACCTATCTCATTCCAGTTTAATAGCTATCTAATGCCAGTTTAATACCTATCTAATTCAAGTTTAATACCTATCTCATTCCAGTTTTATACCTATCTAATGCCAGTTTTATACCTATGTATTGCCAGTTTAATACCTATCTAATTCAAGTTTAATACCTATCTCATTCCAGTTTAATACCTATCTCATTCCAGTTTAAGACCTATCTCATTCCAGTTTAATACCTATCTCATTCCAGTTTAATACCTATCTCATCCAGTTTAATACCTATCTCATTCCAGTTTAATACCTATCTCATTCCAGTTTAATACCTATCTCATTCCAGTTTAATACCTATCTCATTCCAGTTTAATACCTATCTCATTCCAGTTTAATACCTATCTCATTCCAGTTTAATACCTATCTCATTCCAGTTTAATACCTATCTCATTCCAGTTTAATACCTATCTCATTCCAGTTTAATACCTATCTCATTCCAGTTTAATACCTATCTCATTCCAGTTTAATACCTATCTCATTCCAGTTTAATACCTATCTCATTCCAGTTTAATACCTATCTCATTCCAGTTTAATACCTATCTCATTCCAGTTTAATAGCTATCTCATTCCAGTTTAATACCTATCTCATTCCAGTTTAATAGCTATCTCATTCCAGTTTAATACCTATCTCATTCCAGTTTAATACCTATCTCATTCCAGTTTAATACCTATCTCATTCCAGTTTAATACCTATCTCATTCAGTTTAATACCTATCTCATTCCAGTTTAATACCTATCTCATCCAGTTTAATACCTATCTCATTCCAGTTAAATACCTATCTCATTCCAGTTTAATACCTATCTCATTCCAGTTTAATACCTATCTCATTCCAGTTTAATACCTATCTCATTCCAGTTTAATACCTATCTCATTCCAGTTTAATACCTATCTCATCCAGTTTAATACCTATCTCATTCCAGTTTAATACCTATCTCATTCCAGTTTAATACCTATCTCATTCCAGTTTAATACCTATCTCATTCCAGTTTAATACCTATCTAATGCCAGTTTAATACCTATCTCATTCCAGTTTAATACCTATCTCATTCCAGTTTAATACCTATCTCATCCAGTTTAATACCTATCTCATTCCAGTTTAATACCTATCTCATTCCAGTTTAATACCTATCTCATTTCAGTTTAATACCTATCTCATTCCAGTTTAATACCTATCTCATTCCAGTTTAATACCTATCTCATTCCAGTTTAATACCTATCTCATCCAGTTTAATACCTATCTCATCCAGTTTAACACCTATCTCATCCAGTTTAATACCTATCTCATTCCAGTTTAATACCTATCTCATTCCAGTTTAATACCTATCTCATCCAGTTTAACACTTATTTCATTCCAGTTTAATAGCTATCTCATTCCAGTTTAATACCTATCTCATTCCAGTTTAATACCTATCTCATCCAGTTTAACACCTATCTCATCCAGTTTAATACCTATCTCATTCCAGTTTAATACCTATCTCATTCCAGTTTAATACCTATCTCATCCAGTTTAATACCTATCTCATCCAGTTTAACACTTATTTCATTCCAGTTTAATAGCGATCTAATTGCAGTTTAATACCTATCTCATCCAGTTTAATACCTATCTCATTCCAGTTTAATACCTATCTCATTCCAGTTTAATACCTATCTCATTCCAGTTTAAGACCTATCTCAATCCAGTTTAATACCTATCTCATTCCAGTTTAATACCTATCTCATTCCAGTTTAATACCTATCTCATTCCAGTTTAAGACCTATCTCAATCCAGTTTAATACCTATCTCATTCCAGTTTAATACCTATCTCATTCAAGTTTAATACCTATCTCATTCCAGTTTAATACCTATCTCATCCAGTTTAATAGCTATCTCATCCAGTTTAACACTTATTTCATTCCAGTTTAATACCTATCTCATTCCAGTTTAATACCTATCTCATTCCAGTTTAATACCTATCTCATTCCAGTTTAATACCTATCTCATTCCAGTTTAATACCTATCTCATTCCAGTTTAATACCTATCTCATTCCAGTTTAATACCTATCTCATCCAGTTTAATAGCTATCTCATCCAGTTTAACACTTATTTCATTCCAGTTTAATACCTATCTCATCCAGTTTAACACTTATTTCATTCCAGTTTAATACCTATCTCATTCAAGTTTAATACCTATCTCATTCCAGTTTAATACCTATCTCATCCAGTTTAATAGCTATCTCATCCAGTTTAACACTTATCTCATTCCAGTTTAATACCTATCTCATCCAGTTTAATACCTATCTCATTCCAGTTTAATACCTATCTCATTCCAGTTTAAGACCTATCTAATTCCAGTTTAATACCTATCTCATCCAGTTTAACACTTATTTCATTCCAGTTTAATAGCTATTTAATTGCAGTTTTATACGTATCTCATTCCAGTTTAATACCTATCTCATTCCAGTTTAACACTTATTTCATTCCAGTTTAATAGCTATCTAATTCAAGTTTAATACCTATCTCATTCCAGTTTAATACCTATCTCATCCAGTTTAATACCTATCTCATCCAGTTTAATACCTATCTAATGCCAGTTTAATACCTATCTAATTCCAGTTTAATACCTATCTATTTCAAGTTTAATACCTATCTCATTCCAGTTTAATACCTATCTCATCCAGTTTAATACCTATCTCATTCCAGTTTAATACCTATCTAATTCCAGTTTTATACGTATCTCATTCCAGTTTAACACTGATTTCATTCCAGTTTAATAGCTATCTAATTCAAGTTTAATACCTATCTCATTCCAGTTTAATACCTATCTCATCCAGTTTAATTCCTATCTCATCCAGTTTAATACCTATCTAATGCCAGTTTAATACCTATCTAATTCCAGTTTAATACCTATCTATTTCAAGTTTAATACCTATCTCATTCCAGTTTAATACCTATCTCATCCAGTTTAATACCTATCTCATTCCAGTTTAATACCTATCTCATTCCAGTTTAATACCTATCTCATCCAGTTTAATACCTATCTAATGCCAGTTTAATACCTATCTCATCCAGGTTAATACCTATCTCATCCAGTTTAATACCTATCTCATCCAGTTTACTACCTATCTCATTCCAGTTTAATACCTATCTCATCCAGTTTAATACCTATCTAATTCCAGTTTAATACCTATCTAATGCCAGTTTAATACCTATCTAATTCCAGTTTAATACCTATCTATTTCAAGTTTAATACCTATCTCATTCCAGTTTAATACCTATCTCATCCAGTTTAATACCTATCTCATTCCAGTTTAATACCTATCTCATTCCAGTTTAATACCTATCTCATCCAGTTTAATACCTATCTAATGCCAGTTTAATACCTATCTCATCCAGGTTAATACCTATCTCATCCAGTTTAATACCTATCTCATCCAGTTTAATACCTATCTCATTCCAGTTTAATACCTATCTCATCCAGTTTAATACCTATCTCATCCAGGTTAATACCTATCTCATTCCAGTTTAATACCTATCTCATCCAGTTTAATACCTATCTCATCCAGTTTAATACCTATCTCATTCCAGTTTAATACCTATCTCATCCAGTTTAATACCTATCTCATTCCAGTTTAATACCTATCTCATCCAGTTTAATACCTATCTCATCCAGTTTAATACCTATCTCATCCAGTTTAATACCTATCTCATCCAGTTTAATACCTATCTCATCCAGTTTAATACCTATCTCATTCCAGTTTAATACCTATCTCATCCAGGTTAATACCTATCTCATCCAGTTTAATACCCATCTCATCCAGTTTAATACCTATCTCATTCCAGTTTAATACCTATCTCATCCAGTTTCATACCTATCTCATCCAGTTTAATACCTATCTCATCCAGTTTAATACCTATCTCATTCCAGTTTAATACCTATCTCATCCAGTTTAATACCTATCTAATTCCAGTTTAATACCTATCTAATTCAAGTTTAATACCTATCTCATTCCAGTTTAATACCTATCTCATCTAGTTTAATACCTATCTCATTCCAGTTTAATACCTATCTAATTCAAGTTTAATACCTATCTCATTCCAGTTTAATACCTATCTCATCCAGTTTAATACCTATCTCATTCCAGTTTAATACCTATCTCATCCAGTTTAATGCCTATCTAATTCAAGTTTAATACCTATCTCATTCCAGTTTAATACCTATCTCATCTAGTTTAATACCTATCTAATTCCAGTTTAATACCTATCTAATTCAAGTTTAATACCTATCTCATTCCAGTTTAATACCTATCTCATCCAGTTTAATACCTATCTCATTCCAGTTTAATACCTATCTCATCCAGTTTAATACCTATCTAATGCCAGTTTAATACCTATCTAATTCCAGTTTAATACCTATCTAATTCAAGTTTAATACCTATCTCATTCCAGTTTATTACCTATCTCATCCAGTTTAATACCTATCTCATTCCAGTTTAATAGTTATCTAATGCCAGTTTAATACCTATCTAATTCAAGTTTAATACTTATCTCATTCCAGTTTAATACCTATCTCATTCCAGTTTAATACCTATCTCATTCCAGTTTAATAGCTATCTAATGCCAGTTTAATACCTATCTAATTCAAGTTTAATACCTATCTCATTCCAGTTTTATACCTATCTAATGCCAGTTTTATACCTATGTATTGCCAGTTTAATACCTATCTAATTCAAGTTTAATACCTATCTCATTCCAGTTTAATACCTATCTCATTCCAGTTTAATACCTATCTCATTCCAGTTTAATACCTATCTCAATCCAGTTTAATACCTATCTCATCCAGTTTAATACCTATCTAATTCCAGTTTAATACCTATCCCATCCAGTTTAATATATATCTAATTCCAGTTTAATACCTATCTCATTCCAGTTTAATACCTATCTCATCCAGTTTAATACCTATCTAATTCAAGTTTAATACCTATCTCATTCCAGTTTAATACCTATCTCATTCCAGTTTAATACCTATCTCATCCAGTTTAATACCTATCTCATCCAGTTTAATACCTATCTCATTCCAGTTTAATAGCTATCTAATTCAAGTTTAATACCTATCTCATTCCAGTTTAATACCTATCTCATCCAGTTTAATACCTATCTCATTCCAGTTTAATACCTATCTCATCCAGTTTAATACCTATCTAATTCCAGTTTAATACCTATCTAATTCAAGTTTAATACGTATCTCATTCCAGTTTAATACCTATCTCATCTAGTTTAATACCTATCTCATTCCAGTTTAATACCTATCTAATTCAAGTTTAATACCTATCTCATTCCAGTTTAATACCTATCTCATCCAGTTTAATACCTATCTCATTCCAGTTTAATACCTATCTCATCCAGTTTAATGCCTATCTAATTCAAGTTTAATACCTATCTCATTCCAGTTTAATACCTATCTCATCTAGTTTAATACCTATCTAATTCCAGTTTAATACCTATCTAATTCAAGTTTAATACCTATCTCATTCCAGTTTAATACCTATCTCATCCAGTTTAATACCTATCTCATTCCAGTTTAATACCTATCTAATTCCAGTTTAATACCTATCTAATTCAAGTTTAATACCTATCTCATTCCAGTTTATTACCTATCTCATTCCAGTTTAATACCTATCTAATTCCAGTTTAATACCTATCTAATTCAAGTTTAATACCTATCTCATCCAGTTTAATACCTATCTCATCCAGTTTAATACCTATCTAATGCCAGTTTAATACCTATCTAATTCCAGTTTAATACCTATCTATTTCAAGTTTAATACCTATCTCATTCCAGTTTAATACCTATCTCATCCAGTTTAATACCTATCTCATTCCAGTTTAATACCTATCTCATCCAGTTTAATGCCTATCTAATTCAAGTTTAATACCTATCTCATTCCAGTTTAATACCTATCTCATCTAGTTTAATACCTATCTAATGCCAGTTTAATACCTATCTAATTCCAGTTTAATACCTATCTATTTCAAGTTTAATACCTATCTCATTCCAGTTTAATACCTATCTCATCCAGTTTAATACCTATCTCATTCCAGTTTAATACCTATCTAATTCCAGTTTTATACGTATCTCATTCCAGTTTAACACTGATTTCATTCCAGTTTAATAGCTATCTAATTCAAGTTTAATACCTATCTCATTCCAGTTTAATACCTATCTCATCCAGTTTAATACCTATCTCATCCAGTTTAATACCTATCTAATGCCAGTTTAATACCTATCTAATTCCAGTTTAATACCTATCTATTTCAAGTTTAATACCTATCTCATTCCAGTTTAATACCTATCTCATCCAGTTTAATACCTATCTCATTCCAGTTTAATACCTATCTCATTCCAGTTTAATACCTATCTCATCCAGTTTAATACCTATCTAATGCCAGTTTAATACCTATCTCATCCAGGTTAATACCTATCTCATCCAGTTTAATACCTATCTCATCCAGTTTACTACCTATCTCATTCCAGTTTAATACCTATCTCATCCAGTTTAATACCTATCTAATTCCAGTTTAATACCTATCTAATGCCAGTTTAATACCTATCTAATTCCAGTTTAATACCTATCTATTTCAAGTTTAATACCTATCTCATTCCAGTTTAATACCTATCTCATCCAGTTTAATACCTATCTCATTCCAGTTTAATACCTATCTCATTCCAGTTTAATACCTATCTCATCCAGTTTAATACCTATCTAATTCCAGTTTAATACCTATCTAATGCCAGGTTAATACCTATCTCATTCCAGTTTAATACCTATCTCATCCAGTTTAATACCTATCTCATCCAGTTTAATACCTATCTCATTCCAGTTTAATACCTATCTCATCCAGTTTAATACCTATCTCATTCCAGTTTAATACCTATCTCATCCAGTTTAATACCTATCTCATCCAGTTTAATACCTATCTCATCCAGTTTAATACCTATCTCATTCCAGTTTAATACCTATCTCATCCAGTTTAATACCTATCTAATGCCAGTTTAATACCTATCTCATCCAGGTTAATACCTATCTCATCCAGTTTAATACCTATCTCATCCAGTTTACTACCTATCTCATTCCAGTTTAATACCTATCTCATCCAGTTTAATACCTATCTAATTCCAGTTTAATACCTATCTAATGCCAGTTTAATACCTATCTAATTCCAGTTTAATACCTATCTATTTCAAGTTTAATACCTATCTCATTCCAGTTTAATACCTATCTCATCCAGTTTAATACCTATCTCATTCCAGTTTAATACCTATCTCATTCCAGTTTAATACCTATCTCATCCAGTTTAATACCTATCTAATTCCAGTTTAATACCTATCTAATGCCAGGTTAATACCTATCTCATTCCAGTTTAATACCTATCTCATCCAGTTTAATACCTATCTCATCCAGTTTAATACCTATCTCATTCCAGTTTAATACCTATCTCATCCAGTTTAATACCTATCTCATTCCAGTTTAATACCTATCTCATCCAGTTTAATACCTATCTCATCCAGTTTAATACCTATCTCATCCAGTTTAATACCTATCTCATCCAGTTTAATACCTATCTCATCCAGTTTAATACCTATCTCATTCCAGTTTAATACCTATCTCATCCAGGTTAATACCTATCTCATCCAGTTTAATACCTATCTCATTCCAGTTTAATACCTATCTCATCCAGGTTAATACCTATCTCATCCAGTTTAATACCTATCTCATCCAGTTTAATACCTATCTCATTCCAGTTTAATACCTATCTAATTCAAGTTTAATACCTATCTCATCCAGTTTAATACCTATCTCATCCAGTTTAATACCTATCTCATCCAGTTTAATACCTATCTCATCCAGTTTAATACCTATCTCATCCAGTTTAATACCTATCTCATCCAGTTTAATACCTATCTCATTCCAGTTTAATACCTATCTCATCCAGGTTAATACCTATCTCATCCAGTTTAATACCTATCTCATCCAGTTTAATACCTATCTCATTCCAGTTTAATACCTATCTCATCCAGTTTAATACCTATCTCATCCAGTTTAATACCTATCTCATTCCAGTTTAATACCTATCTCATTCCAGTTTAATACCTATCTAATTCAAGTTTAATACCTATCTCATCCAGTTTAATACCTATCTCATCCAGTTTAATACCTATCTCATCCAGTTTAATACCTATCTCATCCAGTTTAATACCTATCTCATCCAGTTTAATACCTATCTCATCCAGTTTAATACCTATCTCATTCCAGTTTAATACCTATCTCATCCAGGTTAATACCTATCTCATCCAGTTTAATACCTATCTCATCCAGTTTAATACCTATCTCATTCCAGTTTAATACCTATCTCATCCAGTTTAATACCTATCTCATCCAGTTTAATACCTATCTCATTCCAGTTTAATACCTATCTCATCCAGTTTCATACCTATCTCATCCAGTTTAATACCTATCTCATCCAGTTTAATACCTATCTCATTCCAGTTTAATACCTATCTCATCCAGTTTAATACCTATCTAATTCCAGTTTAATACCTATCTAATTCAAGTTTAATACCTATCTCATTCCAGTTTAATACCTATCTCATCTAGTTTAATACCTATCTCATTCCAGTTTAATACCTATCTAATTCAAGTTTAATACCTATCTCATTCCAGTTTAATACCTATCTCATCCAGTTTAATACCTATCTCATTCCAGTTTAATACCTATCTCATCCAGTTTAATGCCTATCTAATTCAAGTTTAATACCTATCTCATTCCAGTTTAATACCTATCTCATCTAGTTTAATACCTATCTAATTCCAGTTTAATACCTATCTAATTCAAGTTTAATACCTATCTCATTCCAGTTTAATACCTATCTCATCCAGTTTAATACCTATCTCATTCCAGTTTAATACCTATCTCACCCAGTTTAATACCTATCTAATGCCAGTTTAATACCTATCTAATTCCAGTTTAATACCTATCTAATTCAAGTTTAATACCTATCTCATTCCAGTTTATTACCTATCTCATCCAGTTTAATACCTATCTCATTCCAGTTTAATAGTTATCTAATGCCAGTTTAATACCTATCTAATTCAAGTTTAATACCTATCTCATTCCAGTTTAATACCTATCTCATTCCAGTTTAATACCTATCTCATTCCAGTTTAATAGCTATCTAATGCCAGTTTAATACCTATCTAATTCAAGTTTAATACCTATCTCATTCCAGTTTTATACCTATCTAATGCCAGTTTTATACCTATGTATTGCCAGTTTAATACCTATCTAATTCAAGTTTAATACCTATCTCATTCCAGTTTAATACCTATCTCATTCCAGTTTAATACCTATCTCATTCCAGTTTAATACCTATCTCAATCCAGTTTAATACCTATCTCATCCAGTTTAATACCTATCTAATTCCAGTTTAATACCTATCCCATCCAGTTTAATATATATCTAATTCCAGTTTAATACCTATCTCATTCCAGTTTAATACCTATCTCATCCAGTTTAATACCTATCTAATTCAAGTTTAATACCTATCTCATTCCAGTTTAATACCTATCTCATTCCAGTTTAATACCTATCTCATCCAGTTTAATACCTATCTCATCCAGTTTAATACCTATCTCATTCCAGTTTAATAGCTATCTAATTCAAGTTTAATACCTATCTCATTCCAGTTTAATACCTATCTCATCCAGTTTAATACCTATCTCATTCCAGTTTAATACCTATCTCATCCAGTTTAATACCTATCTAATTCCAGTTTAATACCTATCTAATTCAAGTTTAATACGTATCTCATTCCAGTTTAATACCTATCTCATCTAGTTTAATACCTATCTCATTCCAGTTTAATACCTATCTAATTCAAGTTTAATACCTATCTCATTCCAGTTTAATACCTATCTAATTCAAGTTTAATACCTATCTCATTCCAGTTTAATACCTATCTCATCCAGTTTAATACCTATCTCATTCCAGTTTAATACCTATCTCATCCAGTTTAATGCCTATCTAATTCAAGTTTAATACCTATCTCATTCCAGTTTAATACCTATCTCATCTAGTTTAATACCTATCTAATTCCAGTTTAATACCTATCTAATTCAAGTTTAATACCTATCTCATTCCAGTTTAATACCTATCTCATCCAGTTTAATACCTATCTCATTCCAGTTTAATACCTATCTAATTCCAGTTTAATACCTATCTAATTCAAGTTTAATACCTATCTCATTCCAGTTTATTACCTATCTCATTCCAGTTTAATACCTATCTAATTCCAGTTTAATACCTATCTAATTCAAGTTTAATACCTATCTCATTCCAGTTTAATACCTATCTCATCCAGTTTAATACCTATCTAATGCCAGTTTAATACCTATCTAATTCCAGTTTAATACCTATCTAATTCAAGTTTAATACCTATCTCATTCCAGTTTATTACCTATCTCATCCAGTTTAATACCTATCTCATTCCAGTTTAATACCTATCTCATTCCAGTTTAATAGCTATCTAATGCCAGTTTAATACCTATCTAATTCAAGTTTAATACCTATCTCATTCCAGTTTTATACCTATCTCATCCAGTTTAATACCTATCTAATTCAAGTTTAATACCTATCTCATTCCAGTTTAATACCTATCTCATCCAGTTTAATACCTATCTCATTCCAGTTTAATACCTATCTAATTCCAGTTTAATACCTATCTAATTCAAGTTTAATACCTATCTCATCCAGTTTAATACCTATCTCATTCCAGTTTAATACCTATCTAATTCCAGTTTAATACCTATCTAATTCAAGTTTAATACCTATCTCATTCCAGTTTAATACCTATCTCATCCAGTTTAATACCTATCTAATGCCAGTTTAATACCTATCTAATTCCAGTTTAATACCTATCTAATTCAAGTTTAATACCTATCTCATTCCAGTTTATTACCTATCTCATCCAGTTTAATACCTATCTCATTCCAGTTTAATACCTATCTCATTCCAGTTTAATAGCTATCTAATGCCAGTTTAATACCTATCTAATTCAAGTTTAATACCTATCTCATTCCAGTTTTATACCTATCTAATGCCAGTTTTATACCTATGTATTGCCAGTTTAATACCTATCTAATTCAAGTTTAATACCTATCTCATTCCAGTTTAATACCTATCTCATTCCAGTTTAATACCTTTCTCATTCCAGTTTAATACCTATCTCATCCAGTTTAGTACCTATCTAATTCCAGTTTAATACCTATCTCATCCAGTTTAATACCTATCTAATTCCAGTTTAATACCTATCTCATTCCAGTTTAATACCTATGTAATTCCAGTTTAATACCTATCTCATTCCAGTTTAATACCTATCTCATCCAGTTTAATACCTATCTAATTCAAGTTTAATACCTATCTCATTCCAGTTTAATACCTATCTCATTCCAGTTTAATACCTATCTCATCCAGTTTAATACCTATCTCATCCAGTTTAATACCTATCTCATTCCAGTTTAATAGCTATCTAATTCAAGTTTAATACCTATCTCATTCCAGTTTAATACCTATCTCAATCCAGTTTAATACCTATCTCAATCCAGTTTAATACCTATCTCATCCAGTTTAATACCTATCTAATTCCAGTTTAATACCTATCTCATCCAGTTTAATACCTATCTAATTCCAGTTTAATACCTATCTCATTCCAGTTTAATACCTATGTAATTCCAGTTTAATACCTATCTCATTCCAGTTTAATACCTATCTCATCCAGTTTAATACCTATCTCATTCCAGTTTAATACCTATCTCATTCCAGTTTAATACCTATCTCATTCCAGTTTAATACCTATCTCATTCCAGTTTAATACCTATCTAATGCCAGTTTAATACCTATCTCATTCCAGTTTAATACCTATCTCATTCCAGTTTAATACCTATCTCATCCAGTTTAATACCTATCTCATTCCAGTTTAATACCTATGTCATTCCAGTTTAATACCTATCTCATTTCAGTTTAATACCTATCTCATTCCAGTTTAATACCTATCTCATTCCAGTTTAATACCTATCTCATTCCAGTTTAATACCTATCTCATCCAGTTTAATACCTATCTCATCCAGTTTAACACTTATTTCATTCCAGTTTAATAGCTATCTCATTCCAGTTTAATACCTATCTCATTCCAGTTTAATACCTATCTCATCCAGTTTAACACCTATCTCATCCAGTTTAATACCTATCTCATTCCAGTTTAATACCTATCTCATTCCAGTTTAATACCTATCTCATCCAGTTTAATACCTATCTCATCCAGTTTAACACTTATTTCATTCCAGTTTAATAGCGATCTAATTGCAGTTTAATACCTATCTCATCCAGTTTAATACCTATCTCATTCCAGTTTAATACCTATCTCATTCCAGTTTAATACCTATCTCATTCCAGTTTAAGACCTATCTCAATCCAGTTTAATACCTATCTCATTCAAGTTTAATACCTATCTCATTCCAGTTTAATACCTATCTCATTCAAGTTTAATACCTATCTCATTCCAGTTTAATACCTATCTCATCCAGTTTAATAGCTATCTCATCCAGTTTAACACTTATTTCATTCCAGTTTAATACCTATCTCATTCCAGTTTAATACCTATCTCATTCCAGTTTAATACCTATCTCATTCCAGTTTAATACCTATCTCATTCCAGTTTAATACCTATCTCATTCCAGTTTAATACCTATCTCATTCCAGTTTAATACCTATCTCATCCAGTTTAATAGCTATCTCATCCAGTTTAACACTTATTTAATTCCAGTTTAATACCTATCTCATCCAGTTTAACACTTATTTCATTCCAGTTTAATACCTATCTCATTCAAGTTTAATACCTATCTCATTCCAGTTTAATACCTATCTCATCCAGTTTAATAGCTATCTCATTCCAGTTTAATACCTATCTCATTCCAGTTTAATACCTATCTCATTCCAGTTTAATACCTATCTCATTCCAGTTTAATACCTATCTCATTCCAGTTTAATACCTATCTCATTCCAGTTTAATACCTATCTCATCCAGTTTAATAGCTATCTCATCCAGTTTAACACTTATTTCATTCCAGTTTAATACCTATCTCATCCAGTTTAACACTTATCTCATTCCAGTTTAATACCTATCTCATTCCAGTTTAAGACCTATCTAATTCCAGTTTAATACCTATCTCATCCAGTTTAACACTTATTTCATTCCAGTTTAATAGCTATTTAATTGCAGTTTTATACGTATCTCATTCCAGTTTAATACCTATCTCATTCCAGTTTAACACTTATTTCATTCCAGTTTAATAGCTATCTAATTCAAGTTTAATACCTATCTCATTCCAGTTTAATACCTATCTCATCCAGTTTAATACCTATCTCATCCAGTTTAATACCTATCTAATGCCAGTTTAATACCTATCTAATTCCAGTTTAATACCTATCTATTTCAAGTTTAATACCTATCTCATTCCAGTTTAATACCTATCTCATCCAGTTTAATACCTATCTCATTCCAGTTTAATACCTATCTAATTCCAGTTTTATACGTATCTCATTCCAGTTTAACACTGATTTCATTCCAGTTTCATAGCTATCTAATTCAAGTTTAATACCTATCTCATTCCAGTTTAATACCTATCTCATCCAGTTTAATACCTATCTCATCCAGTTTAATACCTATCTAATGCCAGTTTAATACCTATCTAATTCCAGTTTAATACCTATCTATTTCAAGTTTAATACCTATCTCATTCCAGTTTAATACCTATCTCATCCAGTTTAATACCTATCTCATTCCAGTTTAATACCTATCTCATTCCAGTTTAATACCTATCTCATCCAGTTTAATACCTATCTAATGCCAGTTTAATACCTATCTCATCCAGGTTAATACCTATCTCATCCAGTTTAATACCTATCTCATCCAGTTTACTACCTATCTCATTCCAGTTTAATACCTATCTCATCCAGTTTAATACCTATCTAATTCCAGTTTAATACCTATCTAATGCCAGTTTAATACCTATCTAATTCCAGTTTAATACCTATCTATTTCAAGTTTAATACCTATCTCATTCCAGTTTAATACCTATCTCATCCAGTTTAATACCTATCTCATTCCAGTTTAATACCTATCTCATTCCAGTTTAATACCTATCTCATCCAGTTTAATACCTATCTAATGCCAGTTTAATACCTATCTCATCCAGGTTAATACCTATCTCATCCAGTTTAATTCCTATCTCATCCAGTTTAATACCTATCTCATTCCAGTTTAATACCTATCTCATCCAGTTTAATACCTATCTCATCCAGGTTAATACCTATCTCATTCCAGTTTAATACCTATCTCATCCAGTTTAATACCTATCTCATCCAGTTTAATACCTATCTCATTCCAGTTTAATACCTATCTCATCCAGTTTAATACCTATCTCATTCCAGTTTAATACCTATCTCATCCAGTTTAATACCTATCTCATCCAGTTTAATACATATCTCATCCAGTTTAATACCTATCTCATCCAGTTTAATACCTATCTCATCCAGTTTAATACCTATCTCATTCCAGTTTAATACCTATCTCATCCAGGTTAATACCTATCTCATCCAGTTTAATACCTATCTCATCCAGTTTAATACCTATCTCATTCCAGTTTAATACCTATCTCATCCAGTTTCATACCTATCTCATCCAGTTTAATACCTATCTCATCCAGTTTAATACCTATCTCATTCCAGTTTAATACCTATCTCATCCAGTTTAATACCTATCTAATTCCAGTTTAATACCTATCTAATTCAAGTTTAATACCTATCTCATTCCAGTTTAATACCTATCTCATCTAGTTTAATACCTATCTCATTCCAGTTTAATACCTATCTAATTCAAGTTTAATACCTATCTCATTCCAGTTTAATACCTATCTCATCCAGTTTAATACCTATCTCATTCCAGTTTAATACCTATCTCATCCAGTTTAATGCCTATCTAATTCAAGTTTAATACCTATCTCATTCCAGTTTAATACCTATCTCATCTAGTTTAATACCTATCTAATTCCAGTTTAATACCTATCTAATTCAAGTTTAATACCTATCTCATTCCAGTTTAATACCTATCTCATCCAGTTTAATACCTATCTCATTCCAGTTTAATACCTATCTCATCCAGTTTAATACCTATCTAATGCCAGTTTAATACCTATCTAATTCCAGTTTAATACCTATCGAATTCAAGTTTAATACCTATCTCATTCCAGTTTATTACCTATCTCATCCAGTTTAATACCTATCTCATTCCAGTTTAATAGTTATCTAATGCCAGTTTAATACCTATCTAATTCAAGTTTAATACCTATCTCATTCCAGTTTAATACCTATCTCATTCCAGTTTAATACCTATCTCATTCCAGTTTAATAGCTATCTAATGCCAGTTTAATACCTATCTAATTCAAGTTTAATACCTATCTCATTCCAGTTTTATACCTATCTAATGCCAGTTTTATACCTATGTATTGCCAGTTTAATACCTATCTAATTCAAGTTTAATACCTATCTCATTCCAGTTTAATACCTATCTCATTCCAGTTTAATACCTATCTCATTCCAGTTTAATACCTATCTCAATCCAGTTTAATACCTATCTCATCCAGTTTAATACCTATCTAATTCCAGTTTAATACCTATCTCATCCAGTTTAATATATATCTAATTCCAGTTTAATACCTATCTCATTCCAGTTTAATACCTATGTAATTCCAGTTTAATACCTATCTCATTCCAGTTTAATACCTATCTCATCCAGTTTAATACCTATCTAATTCAAGTTTAATACCTATCTCATTCCAGTTTAATACCTATCTCATTCCAGTTTAATACCTATCTCATCCAGTTTAATACCTATCTCATCCAGTTTAATACCTATCTCATTCCAGTTTAATAGCTATCTAATTCAAGTTTAATACCTATCTCATTCCAGTTTAATACCTATCTCATCCAGTTTAATCCCTAACTCATTCCAGTTTAATACCTATCTCATCCAGTTTAATACCTATCTAATTCCAGTTTAATACCTATCTAATTCAAGTTTAATACGTATCTCATTCCAGTTTAATACCTATCTCATCTAGTTTAATACCTATCTCATTCCAGTTTAATACCTATCTAATTCAAGTTTAATACCTATCTCATTCCAGTTTAATACCTATCTCATCCAGTTTAATACCTAACTCATTCCAGTTTAATACCTATCTCATCCAGTTTAATACCTATCTAATTCCAGTTTAATACCTATCTAATTCAAGTTTAATACGTATCTCATTCCAGTTTAATACCTATCTCATCTAGTTTAATACCTATCTCATTCCAGTTTAATACCTATCTCATTCCAGTTTAATACCTATCTCATTCCAGTTTAAGACCTATCTCATTCCAGTTTAATACCTATCTCATTCCAGTTTAATACCTATTTCATTCCAGTTTAATAGCTATCTCATTCCAGTTTAATACCTATCTCATTCCAGTTTAATACCTATCTCATCCAGTTTAACACCTATCTCATCCAGTTTAATACCTATCTCATTCCAGTTTAATACCTATCTCATTCCAGTTTAAGACCTATCTCATTCCAGTTTAAGACCTATCTCATCCAGTTTAACACTTATTTCATTCCAGTTTAATACCTATCTCATTCCAGTTTAATACCTATCTCATTCCAGTTTAATACCTATCTCATTCCAGTTTAATACCTATCTCATTCCAGTTTAATACCTATCTCATTCCAGTTTAATACCTATCTCATTCCAGTTTAATACCTATCTCATCCAGTTTAATACCTATCTCATTCCAGTTTAAGACCTATCTCATTCCAGTTTAATACCTATCTCATTCCAGTTTAATACCTATCTCATTCCAGTTTAATACCTATCTCATTCCAGTTTAATACCTATCTCATTCCAGTTTAATACCTATCTCATCCAGTTTAATACCTATCTCATTCCAGTTTAAGACCTATCTCATTCCAGTTTAATACCTATCTCATTCCAGTTTAATACCTATCTCATTCCAGTTTAATACCTATCTCATCCAGTTTAATACCTATCTCATTCCAGTTTAATACCTATCTCATTCCAGTTTAATACCTATCTCATCCAGTTTAATACCTATCTCATTCCAGTTTAAGACCTATCTCATTCCAGTTTAATACCTATCTCATTCCAGTTTAATACCTATCTCATCCAGTTTAATACCTATCTCATTCCAGTTTAATACCTATCTCATTCCAGTTTAATACCTATCTCATTCCAGTTTAATACCTATCTCATTCCAGTTTAATACCATCTCATTCCAGTTTAATACCTATCTCATTCCAGTTTAATACCTATCTCATCCAGTTTAATACCTATCTCATTCCAGTTTAATACCTATCTCATTCCAGTTTAATACCTATCTCATTCCAGTTTAATACCTATCTCATTCCAGTTTAAGACCTATCTCATTCCAGTTTAAGACCTATCTCATTCCAGTTTAATACCTATCTCATTCCAGTTTAATACCTATCTCATTCCAGTTTAATACCTATCTCATCCAGTTTAATACCTATCTCATTCCAGTTTAATACCTATCTCATTCCAGTTTAATACCTATCTCATCCAGTTTAATACCTATCTCATTCCAGTTTAAGACCTATCTCATTCCAGTTTAATACCTATCTCATTCCAGTTTAATACCTATCTCATTCCAGTTTAATACCTATCTCATCCAGTTTAATACCTATCTCATTCCAGTTTAATACCTATCTCATTCCAGTTTAATACCTATCTCATCCAGTTTAATACCTATCTCATTCCAGTTTAAGACCTATCTCATTCCAGTTTAATACCTATCTCATTCCAGTTTAATACCTATCTCATCCAGTTTAATACCTATCTCATTCCAGTTTAATACCTATCTCATTCCAGTTTAATACCTATCTCATTCCAGTTTAATACCTATCTCATTCCAGTTTAATACCTATCTCATTCCAGTTTAATACCTATCTCATTCCAGTTTAATACCTATCTCATTCCAGTTTAATACCTATCTCATTCCAGTTTAATACCTATCTCATTCCAGTTTAATACCTATCTCATTCCAGTTTAATACCTATCTAATGCCAGTTTAATACCTATCTCATTCCAGTTTAATACCTATCTCATTCCAGTTTAATACCTATCTCATCCAGTTTAATACCTATCTCATTCCAGTTTAATACCTATCTCATTCCAGTTTAATACCTATCTCATTCCAGTTTAATACCTATCTCATTCCAGTTTAATACCTATCTCATTCCAGTTTAATACCTATCTCATTCCAGTTTAATACCTATCTAATGCCAGTTTAATACCTATCTCATTCCAGTTTAATACCTATCTCATCCAGTTTAATACCTATCTCATTCCAGTTTAATACCTATCTCATTCCAGTTTAATACCTATCTCATCCAGTTTAATACCTATCTCATTCCAGTTTAATACCTATCTCATTCCAGTTTAATACCTATCTCATCCAGTTTAATACCTATCTCATTCCAGTTTAAGACCTATCTCATTCCAGTTTAATACCTATCTCATTCCAGTTTAATACCTATCTCATCCAGTTTAATACCTATCTCATTCCAGTTTAATACCTATCTCATTCCAGTTTAATACCTATCTCATTCCAGTTTAATACCTATCTCATTCCAGTTTAATACCTATCTCATTCCAGTTTAATACCTATCTCATTCCAGTTTAATACCTATCTCATTCCAGTTTAATACCTATCTCATTCCAGTTTAATACCTATCTCATTCCAGTTTAATACCTATCTCATTCCAGTTTAATACCTATCTAATGCCAGTTTAATACCTATCTCATTCCAGTTTAATACCTATCTCATTCCAGTTTAATACCTATCTCATCCAGTTTAATACCTATCTCATTCCAGTTTAATACCTATCTCATTCCAGTTTAATACCTATCTCATTCCAGTTTAATACCTATCTCATTCCAGTTTAATACCTATCTCATTCCAGTTTAATACCTATCTCATTCCAGTTTAATACCTATCTCATCCAGTTTAATACCTATCTCATCCAGTTTAACACTTATTTCATTCCAGTTTAATAGCTATCTCATTCCAGTTTAATACCTATCTCATTCCAGTTTAACACCTATCTCATCCAGTTTAATACCTATCTCATTCCAGTTTAATACCTATCTCATTCCAGTTTAATACCTATCTCATCCAGTTTAATACCTATCTCATCCAGTTTAATACCTATCTCATCCAGTTTAACACCTATCTCATCCAGTTTAATACCTATCTCATCCAGTTTAACACTTATTTCATTCCAGTTTAATAGCTATCTCATTCCAGTTTAATACCTATCTCATTCCAGTTTAACACCTATCTCATCCAGTTTAATACCTATCTCATTCCAGTTTAAGACCTATCTCATTCCAGTTTAATACCTATCTCATCCAGTTTAATACCTATCTCATTCCAGTTTAATACCTATCTCATTCCAGTTTAATACCTATCTCATTCCAGTTTAATACCTATCTCATTCCAGTTTAATACCTATCTCATTCCAGTTTAATACCTATCTCATTCCAGTTTAATACCTATCTCATTCCAGTTTAATACCTATCTCATTCCAGTTTAATACCTATCTCATTCCAGTTTAATACCTATCTCATCCAGTTTAACACTTATTTCATTCCAGTTTAATAGCTATCTCATTCCAGTTTAATACCTATCTCATCCAGTTTAACACCTATCTCATCCAGTTTAATACCTATCTCATTCCAGTTTAATACCTATCTCATTCCAGTTTAATACCTATCTCATTCCAGTTTAATACCTATCTCATCCAGTTTAATACCTATCTCATCCAGTTTAACACTTATTTCATTCCAGTTTAATAGCGATCTAATTGCAGTTTAATACCTATCTCATTCCAGTTTAATAGCTATCTCATCCAGTTTAATACCTATCTCATTCCAGTTTAATACCTATCTCATTCCAGTTTAATAGCTATCTCATTCCAGTTTAATAGCTATCTCATTCCAGTTTAATACCTATCTCATTCCAGTTTAATAGCTATCTCATTCCAGTTTAATACCTATCTCATTCCAGTTTAATACCTATCTCATTCCAGTTTAATACCTATCTCATTCCAGTTTAATACCTATCTCATTCCAGTTTAATACCTATCTCATTCCAGTTTAATACCTATCTCATTCCAGTTTAATACCTATCTCATTCCAGTTTAATACCTATCTCATTCCAGTTTAATACCTATCTCATTCCAGTTTAATACCTATCTCATTCCAGTTTAATACCTATCTCATTCCAGTTTAATACCTATCTCATTCCAGTTTAATACCTATCTCATTCCAGTTTAATACCTATCTCATTCCAGTTTAATACCTATCTCATTCCAGTTTAATAGCTATCTCATTCCAGTTTAATACCTATCTCATTCCAGTTTAATAGCTATCTCATTCCAGTTTAATACCTATCTCATTCCAGTTTAATACCTATCTCATTCCAGTTTAATACCTATCTCATTCCAGTTTAATACCTATCTCATTCCAGTTTAATACCTATCTCATTCAGTTTAATACCTATCTCATTCCAGTTTAATACCTATCTCATCCAGTTTAATACCTATCTCATTCCAGTTTAATACCTATCTCATTCCAGTTTAATACCTATCTCATTCCAGTTTAATACCTATCTCATTCCAGTTTAATACCTATCTCATTCCAGTTTAATACCTATCTCATTCCAGTTTAATACCTATCTCATCCAGTTTAATACCTATCTCATTCCAGTTTAATACCTATCTCATTCCAGTTTAATACCTATCTCATTCCAGTTTAATACCTATCTCATTCCAGTTTAATACCTATCTAATGCCAGTTTAATACCTATCTCATTCCAGTTTAATACCTATCTCATTCCAGTTTAATACCTATCTCATCCAGTTTAATACCTATCTCATTCCAGTTTAATACCTATCTCATTCCAGTTTAATACCTATCTCATTTCAGTTTAATACCTATCTCATTCCAGTTTAATACCTATCTCATTCCAGTTTAATACCTATCTCATTCCAGTTTAATACCTATCTCATCCAGTTTAATACCTATCTCATCCAGTTTAACACTTATTTCATTCCAGTTTAATAGCTATCTCATTCCAGTTTAATACCTATCTCATTCCAGTTTAATACCTATCTCATCCAGTTTAACACCTATCTCATCCAGTTTAATACCTATCTCATTCCAGTTTAATACCTATCTCATTCCAGTTTAATACCTATCTCATCCAGTTTAATACCTATCTCATCCAGTTTAACACTTATTTCATTCCAGTTTAATAGCGATCTAATTGCAGTTTAATACCTATCTCATCCAGTTTAATACCTATCTCATTCCAGTTTAATACCTATCTCATTCCAGTTTAATACCTATCTCATTCCAGTTTAAGACCTATCTCAATCCAGTTTAATACCTATCTCATTCAAGTTTAATACCTATCTCATTCCAGTTTAATACCTATCTCATTCAAGTTTAATACCTATCTCATTCCAGTTTAATACCTATCTCATCCAGTTTAATAGCTATCTCATCCAGTTTAACACTTATTTCATTCCAGTTTAATACCTATCTCATTCCAGTTTAATACCTATCTCATTCCAGTTTAATACCTATCTCATTCCAGTTTAATACCTATCTCATTCCAGTTTAATACCTATCTCATTCCAGTTTAATACCTATCTCATTCCAGTTTAATACCTATCTCATCCAGTTTAATAGCTATCTCATCCAGTTTAACACTTATTTCATTCCAGTTTAATACCTATCTCATCCAGTTTAACACTTATTTCATTCCAGTTTAATACCTATCTCATTCAAGTTTAATACCTATCTCATTCCAGTTTAATACCTATCTCATCCAGTTTAATAGCTATCTCATCCAGTTTAACACTTATCTCATTCCAGTTTAATACCTATCTCATCCAGTTTAATACCTATCTCATTCCAGTTTAATACCTATCTCATTCCAGTTTAAGACCTATCTAATTCCAGTTTAATACCTATCTCATCCAGTTTAATACCTATCTAATGCCAGTTTAATACCTATCTAATTCCAGTTTAATACCTATCTAATTCAAGTTTAATACCTATCTCATTCCAGTTTATTACCTATCTCATCCAGTTTAATACCTATCTCATTCCAGTTTAATAGTTATCTAATGCCAGTTTAATACCTATCTAATTCAAGTTTAATACCTATCTCATTCCAGTTTAATACCTATCTCATTCCAGTTTAATACCTATCTCATTCCAGTTTAATAGCTATCTAATGCCAGTTTAATACCTATCTAATTCAAGTTTAATACCTATCTCATTCCAGTTTTATACCTATCTAATGCCAGTTTTATACCTATGTATTGCCAGTTTAATACCTATCTAATTCAAGTTTAATACCTATCTCATTCCAGTTTAATACCTATCTCATTCCAGTTTAATACCTATCTCATTCCAGTTTAATACCTATCTCAATCCAGTTTAATACCTATCTCATCCAGTTTAATACCTATCTAATTCCAGTTTAATACCTATCCCATCCAGTTTAATATATATCTAATTCCAGTTTAATACCTATCTCATTCCAGTTTAATACCTATGTAATTCCAGTTTAATACCTATCTCATTCCAGTTTAATACCTATCTCATCCAGTTTAATACCTATCTAATTCAAGTTTAATACCTATCTCATTCCAGTTTAATACCTATCTCATTCCAGTTTAATACCTATCTCATCCAGTTTAATACCTATCTCATCCAGTTTAATACCTATCTCATTCCAGTTTAATAGCTATCTAATTCAAGTTTAATACCTATCTCATTCCAGTTTAATACCTATCTCATCCAGTTTAATACCTATCTCATTCCAGTTTAATACCTATCTCATCCAGTTTAATACCTATCTAATTCCAGTTTAATACCTATCTAATTCAAGTTTAATACGTATCTCATTCCAGTTTAATACCTATCTCATCTAGTTTAATACCTATCTCATTCCAGTTTAATACCTATCTAATTCAAGTTTAATACCTATCTCATTCCAGTTTAATACCTATCTCATCCAGTTTAATACCTATCTCATTCCAGTTTAATACCTATCTCATCCAGTTTAATGCCTATCTAATTCAAGTTTAATACCTATCTCATTCCAGTTTAATACCTATCTCATCTAGTTTAATACCTATCTAATTCCAGTTTAATACCTATCTAATTCAAGTTTAATACCTATCTCATTCCAGTTTAATACCTATCTCATCCAGTTTAATACCTATCTCATTCCAGTTTAATACCTATCTAATTCCAGTTTAATACCTATCTAATTCAAGTTTAATACCTATCTCATTCCAGTTTATTACCTATCTCATTCCAGTTTAATACCTATCTAATTCCAGTTTAATACCTATCTAATTCAAGTTTAATACCTATCTCATTCCAGTTTAATACCTATCTCATCCAGTTTAATACCTATCTAATGCCAGTTTAATACCTATCTAATTCCAGTTTAATACCTATCTAATTCAAGTTTAATACCTATCTCATTCCAGTTTATTACCTATCTCATCCAGTTTAATACCTATCTCATTCCAGTTTAATACCTATCTCATTCCAGTTTAATAGCTATCTAATGCCAGTTTAATACCTATCTAATTCAAGTTTAATACCTATCTCATTCCAGTTTTATACCTATCTCATCCAGTTTAATACCTATCTAATTCAAGTTTAATACCTATCTCATTCCAGTTTAATACCTATCTCATCCAGTTTAATACCTATCTCATTCCAGTTTAATACCTATCTAATTCCAGTTTAATACCTATCTAATTCAAGTTTAATACCTATCTCATCCAGTTTAATACCTATCTCATTCCAGTTTAATACCTATCTAATTCCAGTTTAATACCTATCTAATTCAAGTTTAATACCTATCTCATTCCAGTTTAATACCTATCTCATCCAGTTTAATACCTATCTAATGCCAGTTTAATACCTATCTAATTCCAGTTTAATACCTATCTAATTCAAGTTTAATACCTATCTCATTCCAGTTTATTACCTATCTCATCCAGTTTAATACCTATCTCATTCCAGTTTAATACCTATCTCATTCCAGTTTAATAGCTATCTAATGCCAGTTTAATACCTATCTAATTCAAGTTTAATACCTATCTCATTCCAGTTTTATACCTATCTAATGCCAGTTTTATACCTATGTATTGCCAGTTTAATACCTATCTAATTCAAGTTTAATACCTATCTCATTCCAGTTTAATACCTATCTCATTCCAGTTTAATACCTTTCTCATTCCAGTTTAATACCTATCTCATCCAGTTTAATACCTATCTAATTCCAGTTTAATACCTATCTCATCCAGTTTAATACCTATCTAATTCCAGTTTAATACCTATCTCATTCCAGTTTAATACCTATGTAATTCCAGTTTAATACCTATCTCATTCCAGTTTAATACCTATCTCATCCAGTTTAATACCTATCTAATTCAAGTTTAATACCTATCTCATTCCAGTTTAATACCTATCTCATTCCAGTTTAATACCTATCTCATCCAGTTTAATACCTATCTCATCCAGTTTAATACCTATCTCATTCCAGTTTAATAGCTATCTAATTCAAGTTTAATACCTATCTCATTCCAGTTTAATACCTATCTCAATCCAGTTTAATACCTATCTCAATCCAGTTTAATACCTATCTCATCCAGTTTAATACCTATCTAATTCCAGTTTAATACCTATCTCATCCAGTTTAATACCTATCTAATTCCAGTTTAATACCTATCTCATTCCAGTTTAATACCTATGTAATTCCAGTTTAATACCTATCTCATTCCAGTTTAATACCTATCTCATCCAGTTTAATACCTATCTCATTCCAGTTTAATACCTATCTCATTCCAGTTTAATACCTATCTCATTCCAGTTTAATACCTATCTCATTCCAGTTTAATACCTATCTAATGCCAGTTTAATACCTATCTAATTCAAGTTTAATACCTATCTCATTCCAGTTTAATACCTATCTCATTCCAGTTTAATACCTATCTCATTCCAGTTTAATAGCTATCTAATGCCAGTTTAATACCTATCTAATTCAAGTTTAATACCTATCTCATTCCAGTTTTATACCTATCTAATGCCAGTTTTATACCTATGTATTGCCAGTTTAATACCTATCTAATTCAAGTTTAATACCTATCTCATTCCAGTTTAATACCTATCTCATTCCAGTTTAATACCTATCTCATTCCAGTTTAATACCTATCTCAATCCAGTTTAATACCTATCTCATCCAGTTTAATACCTATCTAATTCCAGTTTAATACCTATCCCATCCAGTTTAATATATATCTAATTCCAGTTTAATACCTATCTCATTCCAGTTTAATACCTATGTAATTCCAGTTTAATACCTATCTCATTCCAGTTTAATACCTATCTAATTCAAGTTTAATACCTATCTCATTCCAGTTTAATACCTATCTCATCCAGTTTAATACCTATCTCATTCCAGTTTAATACCTATCTCATCCAGTTTAATGCCTATCTAATTCAAGTTTAATACCTATCTCATTCCAGTTTAATACCTATCTCATCTAGTTTAATACCTATCTAATTCCAGTTTAATACCTATCTAATTCAAGTTTAATACCTATCTCATTCCAGTTTAATACCTATCTCATCCAGTTTAATACCTATCTCATTCCAGTTTAATACCTATCTAATTCCAGTTTAATACCTATCTAATTCAAGTTTAATACCTATCTCATTCCAGTTTATTACCTATCTCATTCCAGTTTAATACCTATCTAATTCCAGTTTAATACCTATCTAATTCAAGTTTAATACCTATCTCATTCCAGTTTAATACCTATCTCATCCAGTTTAATACCTATCTAATGCCAGTTTAATACCTATCTAATTCCAGTTTAATACCTATCTAATTCAAGTTTAATACCTATCTCATTCCAGTTTATTACCTATCTCATCCAGTTTAATACCTATCTCATTCCAGTTTAATACCTATCTCATTCCAGTTTAATAGCTATCTAATGCCAGTTTAATACCTATCTAATTCAAGTTTAATACCTATCTCATTCCAGTTTTATACCTATCTCATCCAGTTTAATACCTATCTAATTCAAGTTTAATACCTATCTCATTCCAGTTTAATACCTATCTCATCCAGTTTAATACCTATCTCATTCCAGTTTAATACCTATCTAATTCCAGTTTAATACCTATCTAATTCAAGTTTAATACCTATCTCATCCAGTTTAATACCTATCTCATTCCAGTTTAATACCTATCTAATTCCAGTTTAATACCTATCTAATTCAAGTTTAATACCTATCTCATTCCAGTTTAATACCTATCTCATCCAGTTTAATACCTATCTAATGCCAGTTTAATACCTATCTAATTCCAGTTTAATACCTATCTAATTCAAGTTTAATACCTATCTCATTCCAGTTTAATACCTATCTCATTCCAGTTTAATACCTTTCTCATTCCAGTTTAATACCTATCTCATCCAGTTTAATACCTATCTAATTCCAGTTTAATACCTATCTCATCCAGTTTAATACCTATCTAATTCCAGTTTAATACCTATCTCATTCCAGTTTAATACCTATGTAATTCCAGTTTAATACCTATCTCATTCCAGTTTAATACCTATCTCATCCAGTTTAATACCTATCTAATTCAAGTTTAATACCTATCTCATTCCAGTTTAATACCTATCTCATTCCAGTTTAATACCTATCTCATCCAGTTTAATACCTATCTCATCCAGTTTAATACCTATCTCATTCCAGTTTAATAGCTATCTAATTCAAGTTTAATACCTATCTCATTCCAGTTTAATACCTATCTCAATCCAGTTTAATACCTATCTCAATCCAGTTTAATACCTATCTCATCCAGTTTAATACCTATCTAATTCCAGTTTAATACCTATCTCATCCAGTTTAATACCTATCTAATTCCAGTTTAATACCTATCTCATTCCAGTTTAATACCTATGTAATTCCAGTTTAATACCTATCTCATTCCAGTTTAATACCTATCTCATCCAGTTTAATACCTATCTCATTCCAGTTTAATACCTATCTCATTCCAGTTTAATACCTATCTCATTCCAGTTTAATACCTATCTCATTCCAGTTTAATACCTATCTAATGCCAGTTTAATACCTATCTAATTCAAGTTTAATACCTATCTCATTCCAGTTTAATACCTATCTCATTCCAGTTTAATACCTATCTCATTCCAGTTTAATAGCTATCTAATGCCAGTTTAATACCTATCTAATTCAAGTTTAATACCTATCTCATTCCAGTTTTATACCTATCTAATGCCAGTTTTATACCTATGTATTGCCAGTTTAATACCTATCTAATTCAAGTTTAATACCTATCTCATTCCAGTTTAATACCTATCTCATTCCAGTTTAATACCTATCTCATTCCAGTTTAATACCTATCTCAATCCAGTTTAATACCTATCTCATCCAGTTTAATACCTATCTAATTCCAGTTTAATACCTATCCCATCCAGTTTAATATATATCTAATTCCAGTTTAATACCTATCTCATTCCAGTTTAATACCTATGTAATTCCAGTTTAATACCTATCTCATTCCAGTTTAATACCTATCTCATCCAGTTTAATACCTATCTAATTCAAGTTTAATACCTATCTCATTCCAGTTTAATACCTATCTCATTCCAGTTTAATACCTATCTCATCCAGTTTAATACCTATCTCATCCAGTTTAATACCTATCTCATTCCAGTTTAATAGCTATCTAATTCAAGTTTAATACCTATCTCATTCCAGTTTAATACCTATCTCATCCAGTTTAATACCTATCTCATTCCAGTTTAATACCTATCTCATCCAGTTTAATACCTATCTAATTCCAGTTTAATACCTATCTAATTCAAGTTTAATACGTATCTCATTCCAGTTTAATACCTATCTCATCTAGTTTAATACCTATCTCATTCCAGTTTAATACCTATCTAATTCAAGTTTAATACCTATCTCATTCCAGTTTAATACCTATCTCATCCAGTTTAATACCTATCTCATTCCAGTTTAATACCTATCTCATCCAGTTTAATGCCTATCTAATTCAAGTTTAATACCTATCTCATTCCAGTTTAATACCTATCTCATCTAGTTTAATACCTATCTAATTCCAGTTTAATACCTATCTAATTCAAGTTTAATACCTATCTCATTCCAGTTTAATACCTATCTCATCCAGTTTAATACCTATCTCATTCCAGTTTAATACCTATCTAATTCCAGTTTAATACCTATCTAATTCAAGTTTAATACCTATCTCATTCCAGTTTATTACCTATCTCATTCCAGTTTAATACCTATCTAATTCCAGTTTAATACCTATCTAATTCAAGTTTAATACCTATCTCATTCCAGTTTAATACCTATCTCATCCAGTTTAATACCTATCTAATGCCAGTTTAATACCTATCTAATTCCAGTTTAATACCTATCTAATTCAAGTTTAATACCTATCTCATTCCAGTTTATTACCTATCTCATCCAGTTTAATACCTATCTCATTCCAGTTTAATACCTATCTCATTCCAGTTTAATAGCTATCTAATGCCAGTTTAATACCTATCTAATTCAAGTTTAATACCTATCTCATTCCAGTTTTATACCTATCTCATCCAGTTTAATACCTATCTAATTCAAGTTTAATACCTATCTCATTCCAGTTTAATACCTATCTCATCCAGTTTAATACCTATCTCATTCCAGTTTAATACCTATCTAATTCCAGTTTAATACCTATCTAATTCAAGTTTAATACCTATCTCATCCAGTTTAATACCTATCTCATTCCAGTTTAATACCTATCTAATTCCAGTTTAATACCTATCTAATTCAAGTTTAATACCTATCTCATTCCAGTTTAATACCTATCTCATCCAGTTTAATACCTATCTAATGCCAGTTTAATACCTATCTAATTCCAGTTTAATACCTATCTAATTCAAGTTTAATACCTATCTCATTCCAGTTTATTACCTATCTCATCCAGTTTAATACCTATCTCATTCCAGTTTAATACCTATCTCATTCCAGTTTAATAGCTATCTAATGCCAGTTTAATACCTATCTAATTCAAGTTTAATACCTATCTCATTCCAGTTTTATACCTATCTAATGCCAGTTTTATACCTATGTATTGCCAGTTTAATACCTATCTAATTCAAGTTTAATACCTATCTCATTCCAGTTTAATACCTATCTCATTCCAGTTTAATACCTTTCTCATTCCAGTTTAATACCTATCTCATCCAGTTTAATACCTATCTAATTCCAGTTTAATACCTATCTCATCCAGTTTAATACCTATCTAATTCCAGTTTAATACCTATCTCATTCCAGTTTAATACCTATGTAATTCCAGTTTAATACCTATCTCATTCCAGTTTAATACCTATCTCATCCAGTTTAATACCTATCTAATTCAAGTTTAATACCTATCTCATTCCAGTTTAATACCTATCTCATTCCAGTTTAATACCTATCTCATCCAGTTTAATACCTATCTCATCCAGTTTAATACCTATCTCATTCCAGTTTAATAGCTATCTAATTCAAGTTTAATACCTATCTCATTCCAGTTTAATACCTATCTCAATCCAGTTTAATACCTATCTCAATCCAGTTTAATACCTATCTCATCCAGTTTAATACCTATCTAATTCCAGTTTAATACCTATCTCATCCAGTTTAATACCTATCTAATTCCAGTTTAATACCTATCTCATTCCAGTTTAATACCTATGTAATTCCAGTTTAATACCTATCTCATTCCAGTTTAATACCTATCTCATCCAGTTTAATACCTATCTCATTCCAGTTTAATACCTATCTCATTCCAGTTTAATACCTATCTCATTCCAGTTTAATACCTATCTCATTCCAGTTTAATACCTATCTAATGCCAGTTTAATACCTATCTCATTCCAGTTTAATACCTATCTCATTCCAGTTTAATACCTATCTCATCCAGTTTAATACCTATCTCATTCCAGTTTAATACCTATCTCATTCCAGTTTAATACCTATCTCATTTCAGTTTAATACCTATCTCATTCCAGTTTAATACCTATCTCATTCCAGTTTAATACCTATCTCATTCCAGTTTAATACCTATCTCATCCAGTTTAATACCTATCTCATCCAGTTTAACACTTATTTCATTCCAGTTTAATAGCTATCTCATTCCAGTTTAATACCTATCTCATTCCAGTTTAATACCTATCTCATCCAGTTTAACACCTATCTCATCCAGTTTAATACCTATCTCATTCCAGTTTAATACCTATCTCATTCCAGTTTAATACCTATCTCATCCAGTTTAATACCTATCTCATCCAGTTTAACACTTATTTCATTCCAGTTTAATAGCGATCTAATTGCAGTTTAATACCTATCTCATCCAGTTTAATACCTATCTCATTCCAGTTTAATACCTATCTCATTCCAGTTTAATACCTATCTCATTCCAGTTTAAGACCTATCTCAATCCAGTTTAATACCTATCTCATTCAAGTTTAATACCTATCTCATTCCAGTTTAATACCTATCTCATTCAAGTTTAATACCTATCTCATTCCAGTTTAATACCTATCTCATCCAGTTTAATAGCTATCTCATCCAGTTTAACACTTATTTCATTCCAGTTTAATACCTATCTCATTCCAGTTTAATACCTATCTCATTCCAGTTTAATACCTATCTCATTCCAGTTTAATACCTATCTCATTCCAGTTTAATACCTATCTCATTCCAGTTTAATACCTATCTCATTCCAGTTTAATACCTATCTCATCCAGTTTAATAGCTATCTCATCCAGTTTAACACTTATTTCATTCCAGTTTAATACCTATCTCATCCAGTTTAACACTTATTTCATTCCAGTTTAATACCTATCTCATTCAAGTTTAATACCTATCTCATTCCAGTTTAATACCTATCTCATCCAGTTTAATAGCTATCTCATCCAGTTTAACACTTATCTCATTCCAGTTTAATACCTATCTCATCCAGTTTAATACCTATCTCATTCCAGTTTAATACCTATCTCATTCCAGTTTAAGACCTATCTAATTCCAGTTTAATACCTATCTCATCCAGTTTAACACTTATTTCATTCCAGTTTAATAGCTATTTAATTGCAGTTTTATACGTATCTCATTCCAGTTTAATACCTATCTCATTCCAGTTTAACACTTATTTCATTCCAGTTTAATAGCTATCTAATTCAAGTTTAATACCTATCTCATTCCAGTTTAATACCTATCTCATCCAGTTTAATACCTATCTCATCCAGTTTAATACCTATCTAATGCCAGTTTAATACCTATCTAATTCCAGTTTAATACCTATCTATTTCAAGTTTAATACCTATCTCATTCCAGTTTAATACCTATCTCATCCAGTTTAATACCTATCTCATTCCAGTTTAATACCTATCTAATTCCAGTTTTATACGTATCTCATTCCAGTTTAACACTGATTTCATTCCAGTTTAATAGCTATCTAATTCAAGTTTAATACCTATCTCATTCCAGTTTAATACCTATCTCATCCAGTTTAATACCTATCTCATCCAGTTTAATACCTATCTAATGCCAGTTTAATACCTATCTAATTCCAGTTTAATACCTATCTATTTCAAGTTTAATACCTATCTCATTCCAGTTTAATACCTATCTCATCCAGTTTAATACCTATCTCATTCCAGTTTAATACCTATCTCATTCCAGTTTAATACCTATCTCATCCAGTTTAATACCTATCTAATGCCAGTTTAATACCTATCTCATCCAGGTTAATACCTATCTCATCCAGTTTAATACCTATCTCATCCAGTTTACTACCTATCTCATTCCAGTTTAATACCTATCTCATCCAGTTTAATACCTATCTAATTCCAGTTTAATACCTATCTAATGCCAGTTTAATACCTATCTAATTCCAGTTTAATACCTATCTATTTCAAGTTTAATACCTATCTCATTCCAGTTTAATACCTATCTCATCCAGTTTAATACCTATCTCATTCCAGTTTAATACCTATCTCATTCCAGTTTAATACCTATCTCATCCAGTTTAATACCTATCTAATGCCAGTTTAATACCTATCTCATCCAGGTTAATACCTATCTCATCCAGTTTAATACCTATCTCATCCAGTTTAATACCTATCTCATTCCAGTTTAATACCTATCTCATCCAGTTTAATACCTATCTCATCCAGGTTAATACCTATCTCATTCCAGTTTAATACCTATCTCATCCAGTTTAATACCTATCTCATCCAGTTTAATACCTATCTCATTCCAGTTTAATACCTATCTCATCCAGTTTAATACCTATCTCATTCCAGTTTAATACCTATCTCATCCAGTTTAATACCTATCTCATCCAGTTTAATACCTATCTCATCCAGTTTAATACCTATCTCATCCAGTTTAATACCTATCTCATCCAGTTTAATACCTATCTCATTCCAGTTTAATACCTATCTCATCCAGGTTAATACCTATCTCATCCAGTTTAATACCTATCTCATCCAGTTTAATACCTATCTCATTCCAGTTTAATACCTATCTCATCCAGTTTCATACCTATCTCATCCAGTTTAATACCTATCTCATCCAGTTTAATACCTATCTCATTCCAGTTTAATACCTATCTCATCCAGTTTAATACCTATCTAATTCCAGTTTAATACCTATCTAATTCAAGTTTAATACCTATCTCATTCCAGTTTAATACCTATCTCATCTAGTTTAATACCTATCTCATTCCAGTTTAATACCTATCTAATTCAAGTTTAATACCTATCTCATTCCAGTTTAATACCTATCTCATCCAGTTTAATACCTATCTCATTCCAGTTTAATACCTATCTCATCCAGTTTAATGCCTATCTAATTCAAGTTTAATACCTATCTCATTCCAGTTTAATACCTATCTCATCTAGTTTAATACCTATCTAATTCCAGTTTAATACCTATCTAATTCAAGTTTAATACCTATCTCATTCCAGTTTAATACCTATCTCATCCAGTTTAATACCTATCTCATTCCAGTTTAATACCTATCTCATCCAGTTTAATACCTATCTAATGCCAGTTTAATACCTATCTAATTCCAGTTTAATACCTATCTAATTCAAGTTTAATACCTATCTCATTCCAGTTTATTACCTATCTCATCCAGTTTAATACCTATCTCATTCCAGTTTAATAGTTATCTAATGCCAGTTTAATACCTATCTAATTAAAGTTTAATACCTATCTCATTCCAGTTTAATACCTATCTCATTCCAGTTTAATACCTATCTCATTCCAGTTTAATAGCTATCTAATGCCAGTTTAATACCTATCTAATTCAAGTTTAATACCTATCTCATTCCAGTTTTATACCTATCTAATGCCAGTTTTATACCTATGTATTGCCAGTTTAATACCTATCTAATTCAAGTTTAATACCTATCTCATTCCAGTTTAATACCTATCTCATTCCAGTTTAATACCTATCTCATTCCAGTTTAATACCTATCTCATCCAGTTTAATACCTATCTAATTCCAGTTTAATACCTATCTCATCCAGTTTAATATATATCTAATTCCAGTTTAATACCTATCTCATTCCAGTTTAATACCTATGTAATTCCAGTTTAATACCTATCTCATTCCAGTTTAATACCTATCTCATCCAGTTTAATACCTATCTAATTCAAGTTTAATACCTATCTCATTCCAGTTTAATACCTATCTCATTCCAGTTTAATACCTATCTCATCCAGTTTAATACCTATCTCATCCAGTTTAATACCTATCTCATTCCAGTTTAATAGCTATCTAATTCAAGTTTAATACCTATCTCATTCCAGTTTAATACCTATCTCATCCAGTTTAATACCTAACTCATTCCAGTTTAATACCTATCTCATCCAGTTTAATACCTATCTAATTCAAGTTTAATACGTATCTCATTCCAGTTTAATACCTATCTCATTCCAGTTTAATACCTATCTCATCCAGTTTAATACCTATCTCATCCAGTTTAATACCTATCTCATTCCAGTTTAATACCTATCTCATTCCAGTTTAATACCTATCTCATCCAGTTTAATACCTATCTCATCCAGTTTAATACCTATCTCATTCCAGTTTAATAGCTATCTAATTCAAGTTTAATACCTATCTCATTCCAGTTTAATACCTATCTCATCCAGTTTAATACCTAACTCATTCCAGTTTAATACCTATCTCATCCAGTTTAATACCTATCTAATTCCAGTTTAATACCTATCTAATTCAAGTTTAATACGTATCTCATTCCAGTTTAATACCTATCTCATCTAGTTTAATACCTATCTCATTCCAGTTTAATACCTATCTAATTCAAGTTTAATACCTATCTCATTCCAGTTTAATACCTATCTCATCCAGTTTAATACCTATCTCATTCCAGTTTAATACCTATCTCATCCAGTTTAATGCCTATCTAATTCAAGTTTAATACCTATCTCATTCCAGTTTAATACCTATCTCATCTAGTTTAATACCTATCTAATTCCAGTTTAATACCTATCTAATTCAAGTTTAATACCTATCTCATTCCAGTTTAATACCTATCTCATCCAGTTTAATACCTATCTCATTCCAGTTTAATACCTATCTAATTCCAGTTTAATACCTATCTAATTCAAGTTTAATACCTATCTCATTCCAGTTTATTACCTATCTCATTCCAGTTTAATACCTATCTAATTCCAGTTTAATACCTATCTAATTCAAGTTTAATACCTATCTCATTCCAGTTTAATACCTATCTCATCCAGTTTAATACCTATCTAATGCCAGTTTAATACCTATCTAATTCCAGTTTAATACCTATCTAATTCAAGTTTAATACCTATCTCATTCCAGTTTATTACCTATCTCATCCAGTTTAATACCTTTCTCATTCCAGTTTAATACCTATCTCATTCCAGTTTAATAGCTATCTAATGCCAGTTTAATACCTATCTAATTCAAGTTTAATACCTATCTCATTCCAGTTTAATACCTATCCCATCCAGTTTAATACCTATCTCATCCAGTTTAATACCTATCTAATTCAAGTTTAATACCTATCTCATTCCAGTTTAATACCTATCCCATCCAGTTTAATACCTATCTCATTCCAGTTTAATACCTATCTCATTCCAGTTTAATACCTATCTCATCCAGTTTAATACCTATCTCATCCAGTTTAATACCTATCTCATTCCAGTTTAATACCTATCTCATCCAGTTTAATACCTATCTCATCCAGGTTAATACCTATCTCATTCCAGTTTAATACCTATCTCATCCAGTTTAATACCTATCTCATCCAGTTTAATACCTATCTCATTCCAGTTTAATACCTATCTCATCCAGTTTAATACCTATCTCATTCCAGTTTAATACCTATCTCATCCAGTTTAATACCTATCTCATCCAGTTTAATACCTATCTCATCCAGTTTAATACCTATCTCATCCAGTTTAATACCTATCTCATCCAGTTTAATACCTATCTCATTCCAGTTTAATACCTATCTCATCCAGGTTAATACCTATCTCATCCAGTTTAATACCTATCTCATCCAGTTTAATACCTATCTCATTCCAGTTTAATACCTATCTCATCCAGTTTCATACCTATCTCATCCAGTTTAATACCTATCTCATCCAGTTTAATACCTATCTCATTCCAGTTTAATACCTATCTCATCCAGTTTAATACCTATCTAATTCCAGTTTAATACCTATCTAATTCAAGTTTAATACCTATCTCATTCCAGTTTAATACCTATCTCATCTAGTTTAATACCTATCTCATCTAGTTTAATACCTATCTCATTCCAGTTTAATACCTATCTAATTCAAGTTTAATACCTATCTCATTCCAGTTTAATACCTATCTCATCCAGTTTAATACCTATCTCATTCCAGTTTAATACCTATCTCATCCAGTTTAATGCCTATCTAATTCAAGTTTAATACCTATCTCATTCCAGTTTAATACCTATCTCATCTAGTTTAATACCTATCTAATTCCAGTTTAATACCTATCTAATTCAAGTTTAATACCTATCTCATTCCAGTTTAATACCTATCTCATCCAGTTTAATACCTATCTCATTCCAGTTTAATACCTATCTCATCCAGTTTAATACCTATCTAATGCCAGTTTAATACCTATCTAATTCCAGTTTAATACCTATCTAATTCAAGTTTAATACCTATCTCATTCCAGTTTATTACCTATCTCATCCAGTTTAATACCTATCTCATTCCAGTTTAATAGTTATCTAATGCCAGTTTAATACCTATCTAATTCAAGTTTAATACCTATCTCATTCCAGTTTAATACCTATCTCATTCCAGTTTAATACCTATCTCATTCCAGTTTAATAGCTATCTAATGCCAGTTTAATACCTATCTAATTCAAGTTTAATACCTATCTCATTCCAGTTTTATACCTATCTAATGCCAGTTTTATACCTATGTATTGCCAGTTTAATACCTATCTAATTCAAGTTTAATACCTATCTCATTCCAGTTTAATACCTATCTCATTCCAGTTTAATACCTATCTCATTCCAGTTTAATACCTATCTCATCCAGTTTAATACCTATCTAATTCCAGTTTAATACCTATCTCATCCAGTTTAATATATATCTAATTCCAGTTTAATACCTATCTCATTCCAGTTTAATACCTATGTAATTCCAGTTTAAGACCTATCTCATTCCAGTTTAATACCTATCTCATCCAGTTTAATACCTATCTAATTCAAGTTTAATACCTATCTCATTCCAGTTTAATACCTATCTCATTCCAGTTTAATACCTATCTCATCCAGTTTAATACCTATCTCATCCAGTTTAATACCTATCTCATTCCAGTTTAATAGCTATCTAATTCAAGTTTAATACCTATCTCATTCCAGTTTAATACCTATCTCATCCAGTTTAATACCTAACTCATTCCAGTTTAATACCTATCTCATCCAGTTTAATACCTATCTAATTCAAGTTTAATACGTATCTCATTCCAGTTTAATACCTATCTCATTCCAGTTTAATACCTATCTCATCCAGTTTAATACCTATCTCATCCAGTTTAATACCTATCTCATTCCAGTTTAATACCTATCTCATTCCAGTTTAATACCTATCTCATCCAGTTTAATACCTATCTCATCCAGTTTAATACCTATCTCATTCCAGTTTAATAGCTATCTAATTCAAGTTTAATACCTATCTCATTCCAGTTTAATACCTATCTCATCCAGTTTAATACCTAACTCATTCCAGTTTAATACCTATCTCATCCAGTTTAATACCTATCTAATTCCAGTTTAATACCTATCTAATTCAAGTTTAATACGTATCTCATTCCAGTTTAATACCTATCTCATCTAGTTTAATACCTATCTCATTCCAGTTTAATACCTATCTAATTCAAGTTTAATACCTATCTCATTCCAGTTTAATACCTATCTCATCCAGTTTAATACCTATCTCATTCCAGTTTAATACCTATCTCATCCAGTTTAATGCCTATCTAATTCAAGTTTAATACCTATCTCATTCCAGTTTAATACCTATCTCATCTAGTTTAATACCTATCTAATTCCAGTTTAATACCTATCTAATTCAAGTTTAATACCTATCTCATTCCAGTTTAATACCTATCTCATCCAGTTTAATACCTATCTCATTCCAGTTTAATACCTATCTAATTCCAGTTTAATACCTATCTAATTCAAGTTTAATACCTATCTCATTCCAGTTTATTACCTATCTCATTCCAGTTTAATACCTATCTAATTCCAGTTTAATACCTATCTAATTCAAGTTTAATACCTATCTCATTCCAGTTTAATACCTATCTCATCCAGTTTAATACCTATCTAATGCCAGTTTAATACCTATCTAATTCCAGTTTAATACCTATCTAATTCAAGTTTAATACCTATCTCATTCCAGTTTATTACCTATCTCATCCAGTTTAATACCTTTCTCATTCCAGTTTAATACCTATCTCATTCCAGTTTAATAGCTATCTAATGCCAGTTTAATACCTATCTAATTCAAGTTTAATACCTATCTCATTCCAGTTTTATACCTATCTCATCCAGTTTAATACCTATCTAATTCAAGTTTAATACCTATCTCATTCCAGTTTAATACCTATCTCATCCAGTTTAATACCTATCTCATTCCAGTTTAATACCTATCTAATTCCAGTTTAATACCTATCTAATTCAAGTTTAATACCTATCTCATTCCAGTTTAATACCTATCTCATCCAGTTTAATACCTATCTAATGCCAGTTTAATACCTATCTAATTCCAGTTTAATACCTATCTAATTCAAGTTTAATACCTATCTCATTCCAGTTTATTACCGATCTCATCCAGTTTAATACCTATCTCATTCCAGTTTAATACCTATCTCATTCCAGTTTAATAGCTATCTAATGCCAGTTTAATACCTATCTAATTCAAGTTTAATACCTATCTCATTCCAGTTTTATACCTATCTAATGCCAGTTTTATACCTATGTATTGCCAGTTTAATACCTATCTAATTCAAGTTTAATACCTATCTCATTCCAGTTTAATACCTATCTCATTCCAGTTTAATACCTATGTAATTCCAGTTTAATACCTATCTCATTCCAGTTTAATACCTATCTCATCCAGTTTAATACCTATCTCATTCCAGTTTAATACCTATCTAATTCCAGTTTAATACCTATCTCATCCAGTTTAATACCTATCTCATCCAGTTTAATACCTATCTCATCCAGTTTAATACCTATCTAATTCCAGTTTAATACCTATCTCATCCAGTTTAATACCTATCTAATTCCAGTTTAATACCTATCTCATTCCAGTTTAATACCTATGTAATTCCAGTTTAATACCTATCTCATTCCAGTTTAATACCTATCTCATCCAGTTTAATACCTATCTAATTCAAGTTTAATACCTATCTCATTCCAGTTTAATACCTATCTCATTCCAGTTTAATACCTATCTCATCCAGTTTAATACCTATCTCATCCAGTTTAATACCTATCTCATTCCAGTTTAATAGCTATCTAATTCAAGTTTAATACCTATCTCATTCCAGTTTAATACCTATCTCAATCCAGTTTAATACCTATCTCAATCCAGTTTAATACCTATCTCATCCAGTTTAATACCTATCTAATTCCAGTTTAATACCTATCTCATCCAGTTTAATACCTATCTAATTCCAGTTTAATACCTATCTCATTCCAGTTTAATACCTATGTAATTCCAGTTTAATACCTATCTCATTCCAGTTTAATACCTATCTCATCCAGTTTAATACCTATCTAATTCAAGTTTAATACCTATCTCATTCCAGTTTAATACCTATCTCATTCCAGTTTAATACCTATCTCATCCAGTTTAATACCTATCTCATCCAGTTTAATACCTATCTCATTCCAGTTTAATAGCTATCTAATTCAAGTTTAAGACCTATCTCATTCCAGTTTAATACCTATCTCATCCAGTTTAATACCTATCTCATTCCAGTTTAATACCTATCTCATTCCAGTTTAATACCTATCTCATTCCAGTTTAATACCTATCTCATTCCAGTTTAATACCTATCTCATTCCAGTTTAATACCTATCTCATTCCAGTTTAATACCTATCTAATTCCAGTTTAATACCTATCTAATTCAAGTTTAATACCTATCTCATTCCAGTTTAATACCTATCTCATCCAGTTTAATACCTATCTAATGCCAGTTTAATACCTATCTAATTCCAGTTTAATACCTATCTAATTCAAGTTTAATACCTATCTCATTCCAGTTTATTACCTATCTCATCCAGTTTAATACCTTTCTCATTCCAGTTTAATACCTATCTCATTCCAGTTTAATAGCTATCTAATGCCAGTTTAATACCTATCTAATTCAAGTTTAATACCTATCTCATTCCAGTTTTATACCTATCTCATCCAGTTTAATACCTATCTAATTCAAGTTTAATACCTATCTCATTCCAGTTTAATACCTATCTCATCCAGTTTAATACCTATCTCATTCCAGTTTAATACCTATCTAATTCCAGTTTAATACCTATCTAATTCAAGTTTAATACCTATCTCATTCCAGTTTAATACCTATCTCATCCAGTTTAATACCTATCTAATGCCAGTTTAATACCTATCTAATTCCAGTTTAATACCTATCTAATTCAAGTTTAATACCTATCTCATTCCAGTTTATTACCGATCTCATCCAGTTTAATACCTATCTCATTCCAGTTTAATACCTATCTCATTCCAGTTTAATAGCTATCTAATGCCAGTTTAATACCTATCTAATTCAAGTTTAATACCTATCTCATTCCAGTTTTATACCTATCTAATGCCAGTTTTATACCTATGTATTGCCAGTTTAATACCTATCTAATTCAAGTTTAATACCTATCTCATTCCAGTTTAATACCTATCTCATTCCAGTTTAATACCTATGTAATTCCAGTTTAATACCTATCTCATTCCAGTTTAATACCTATCTCATCCAGTTTAATACCTATCTCATTCCAGTTTAATACCTATCTAATTCCAGTTTAATACCTATCTCATCCAGTTTAATACCTATCTCATCCAGTTTAATACCTATCTCATCCAGTTTAATACCTATCTAATTCCAGTTTAATACCTATCTCATCCAGTTTAATACCTATCTAATTCCAGTTTAATACCTATCTCATTCCAGTTTAATACCTATGTAATTCCAGTTTAATACCTATCTCATTCCAGTTTAATACCTATCTCATCCAGTTTAATACCTATCTAATTCAAGTTTAATACCTATCTCATTCCAGTTTAATACCTATCTCATTCCAGTTTAATACCTATCTCATCCAGTTTAATACCTATCTCATCCAGTTTAATACCTATCTCATTCCAGTTTAATAGCTATCTAATTCAAGTTTAATACCTATCTCATTCCAGTTTAATACCTATCTCAATCCAGTTTAATACCTATCTCAATCCAGTTTAATACCTATCTCATCCAGTTTAATACCTATCTAATTCCAGTTTAATACCTATCTCATCCAGTTTAATACCTATCTAATTCCAGTTTAATACCTATCTCATTCCAGTTTAATACCTATGTAATTCCAGTTTAATACCTATCTCATTCCAGTTTAATACCTATCTCATCCAGTTTAATACCTATCTAATTCAAGTTTAATACCTATCTCATTCCAGTTTAATACCTATCTCATTCCAGTTTAATACCTATCTCATCCAGTTTAATACCTATCTCATCCAGTTTAATACCTATCTCATTCCAGTTTAATAGCTATCTAATTCAAGTTTAAGACCTATCTCATTCCAGTTTAATACCTATCTCATCCAGTTTAATACCTATCTCATTCCAGTTTAATACCTATCTCATTCCAGTTTAATACCTATCTCATTCCAGTTTAATACCTATCTCATTCCAGTTTAATACCTATCTCATCCAGTTTAATACCTATCTCATTCCAGTTTAACATTGACTTCATTCCAGTTTAATAGCTATCTAATTCAAGTTTAATACCTATCTCATCCAGTTTAATACCTATCTCATCCAGTTTAATACCTATCTCATCCAGTTTAATACCTATCTCATCCAGTTTAATACCTATCTCATCCAGTTTAATACCTATCTCATCCAGTTTAATACCTATCTCATCCAGTTTAATACCTATCTCATCCAGTTTAATACCTATCTCATCCAGTTTAATACCTATCTCATCCAGTTTAATACCTATCTAATGCCAGTTTAATACCTATCTCATCCAGTTTAATACCTATCTCATCCAGTTTAATACCTATCTCATCCAGTTTAATACCTATCTCATCCAGTTTAATACCTATCTAATGCCAGTTTAATACCTATCTAATGCCAGTTTAATACCTATCTAATTCCAGTTTTATATGTATCTCATTCCAGTTTAATACCTATCTCATCCAGTTTAATACCTATCTCATTCCAGTTTAATACCTATCTCATCCAGTTTAATACCTATCTAATGCCAGTTTAATACCTATCTCATCCAGTTTAATACCTATCTCATCCAGTTTAATACCTATCTCATTCCAGTTTAATACCTATCTCATCCAGTTTAATACCTATCTCATCCAGTTTAATACCTATCTAATGCCAGTTTAATACCTATCTAATGCCAGTTTAATACCTATCTAATTCCAGTTTTATATGTATCTCATTCCAGTTTAACACTGACTTCATTCCACTTTAATAGCTATCTAATTCAAGTTTAATACCTATCTCATTCCAGTTTAATACCTATCTCATCCAGTTTAATACCTATCTAATGCCAGTTTAATACCTATCTAATTCCAGTTTAATACCTATCTAATTCAAGTTTAATACCTATCTCATTCCAGTTTAATACCTATCTCATTCCAGTTTAATACCTATCTCATTCCAGTTTAATACCTATCTCATTCCAGTTTAATACCGATCTCATCCAGTTTAATATCTATCTCATTCCAGTTTAATACCTATCTCATTCCAGTTTAATACCTATCTAATGCCAGTTTAATACCTATCTCATTCCAGTTTAATACCTATCTCATTCCAGTTTAATACCTATCTCATTCCAGTTTAATACCTATCTCATCCAGTTTAATACCTATCTCATTCCAGTTTAATACCTATCTCATTCCAGTTTAATACCTATCTCATTCCAGTTTAATACCTATCTCATCCAGTTTAATACCTATCTAATGCCAGTTTAATACCTATCTCATTCCAGTTTAACACTGACTTCATTCCAGTTTAATAGCTATCTAATTCAAGTTTAATACCTATCTCATTCCAGTTTAATACCTATCTCATCCAGTTTAATACCTATCTAATGCCAGTTTAATACCTATCTAATTCCAGTTTAATACCTATCTAATTCAAGTTTAATACCTATCTCATTCCAGTTTAATACCTATCTCATCCAGTTTAATACCTATCTCATTCCAGTTTAATACCTATCTCATCCAGTTTAATACCTATCTCATTCCAGTTTAATACCTATCTCATTCCAGTTTAATACCTATCTCATTCCAGTTTAATACCTATCTCATCCAGTTTAATACCTATCTCATTCCAGTTTAATACCTATCTCATTCCAGTTTAATACCTATCTCATTCCAGTTTAATACCTATCTCATTCCAGTTTAATACCTATCTCATCCAGTTTAATGCCTATCTCATTCCAGTTTAATACCTATCTCATTCCAGTTTAATACCTATCTCATTCCAGTTTAATACCTATCTCATCCAGTTTAATACCTATCTAATGCCAGTTTAATACCTATCTAATTCCAGTTTTATATGTATCTCATTCCAGTTTAACACTGACTTCATTCCAGTTTAATACCTATCTCATTCCAGTTTAATACCTATCTCATTCCAGTTTAATACCTATCTCATTCCAGTTTAATACCTATCTCATTCCAGTTTAATACCTATCTAATTCAAGTTTAATACCATCTCATTCCAGTTTAATACCTATCTCATCCAGTTTAATACCTATCTAATGCCAGTTTAATACCTATCTAATTCCAGTTTAATACCTATCTAATTCAAGTTTAATACCTATCTCATTCCAGTTTAATACCTATCTCATCCAGTTTAATACCTATCTCATTCCAGTTTAATACCTATCTCATCCAGTTTAATACCTATCTCATTCCAGTTTAATAGCTATCTCATCCAGTTTAATACCTATCTCATTCCAGTTTAATAGCTATCTCATTCCAGTTTAATACCTATCTCATTCCAGTTTAATACCGATCACATTCCAGTTTAATACCTATCTCATTCCAGTTTAATACCTATCTCATTCCAGTTTAATACCCATCTCATTCCAGTTTAATACCTATCTCAATCCAGTTTAATATCTATCTCATTCCAGTTTAATACCTATCTCATTCCAGTTTAATATCTATCTCATTCCAGTTTAATACCTATCTCAATCCAGTTTAATACCCATCTCATTCCAGTTTAATACCTATCTAATTCCAGTTTAATACCCATCTCATTCCAGTTTAATACCTATCTCATTCCAGTTTAATATCTATCTCATTCCAGTTTAATATCTATCTCATTCCAGTTTAATACCTATCTCATTCCAGTTTAATATCTATCTCATTCCAGTTTAATACCTATCTCAATCCAGTTTAATACCCATCTCATTCCAGTTTAATACCTATCTCATTCCAGTTTAATACCTGTCTCAATCCAGTTTAATATCTATCTCATTCCAGTTTAATACCTATCTCAATCCAGTTTAATACCCATCTCATTCCAGTTTAATACCTATCTAATTCCAGTTTGATACATATCTCAATCCAGTTTAATACCCATCTCATTCCAGTTTAATACCTATCTCAATCCAGTTTAATACCCATCTCATTCCAGTTTAATACCTATCTAATTCCAGTTTGATACATATCTCAATCCAGTTTAATACCCATCTCATTCCAGTTTAATACCTGTCTAATTCCAGTTTAATACCTATCTCAATCCAGTTTAATACCCATCTCATTCCAGTTTAATACCTATCTCATCCAGTTTAATACCTATCCCATTCCAGTTTAACACATTTCATTCCAGTTTAATAGCTATCTATTTCAAGTTTAATAGCTATCTAATTCCAGTTTAACACTTATTACATTCCAGTTTAATAGCTATCTCATTCTAGTTTAATACCTATCTCATCCGGTTTAATACCTATCTCATTCTAGTTTAATATCTATCTCATCCAGTTTAATACCTATCTCATCCAGTTTAATACCTATCTAATGCCAGTTTAATACCTATCTAATTCCAGTTTAATACCAATCTCATTCCAGTTTAACACCTATCTCATTCCAGTGTAATACCTATCTCATTCCAGTTTAACACCTATCTCATTCCAGTTTAACACCTATCTCATTCCAGTGTAATACCTATCTCATTCCAGTTTAATACCAATCTCATTCCAGTTTAACACCTATCTCATTCCAGTGTAATACCTATCTAATTCCAGTTTTATACCTATCTCATACCAGTTTAATACCTATCTCATTCCAGTTTAATACCTATCTAATGCCAGTTTAATACCTATCTCATCCAGTTTAATACCTATCTAATTCCAGTTTTATACGTATCTCATTCCAGTTTAACACTTATTTAATTCCAGTTTAATAGCTATCTAATTCAAGTTTAATACCTATCTCATTCCAGTTTAATACCTATCTAATGCCAGTTTAATAGCTATCTAATTCAAGTTTAATACCTATCTCATTCCAGTTTAATACCTATCTAATTCAAGTTTAATACCTATCTCATTCCAGTTTAATACCTATCTAATGCCAGTTTAATAGCTATCTAATTCAAGTTTAATACCTATCTAATGCCAGTTTAATACCTATCTAATTCAAGTTTAATACCTATGTCATTCCAGTTTAATACCTATCTCATCCAGTTTATACCTATCTAATGCCAGTTTAATACCTATCTCATCCAGTTTAATACCTATCTAATTCAAGTTTAATACCTATGTCATTCCAGTTTAGTACCTATCTCATCCAGTTTAATACCTATCTAATGCCAGTTTAATACCTATCTCATCCAGTTTAATACCTATCTAATTCCAGTTTTATATGTATCTCATTCCAGTTTAACACTTATTTAATTCCAGTTTAATAGCTATCTAATTCAAGTTTAATACCTATCTCATCCAGTTTAATACCTATCTAATTCCAGTTTTATACGTATCTCATTCCAGTTTAACACTTATTTAATTCCAGTTTAATAGCTATCTAATTCAAGTTTAATACTCATTCCAGATCACGGATCCTCGCGAGATCACGGCGAGGGCACGTCTTTTCGAAGCTGCTCCATGCGCTCACGCTTTCGAAGCTAAGTGATATTTCTCAATCGTGTTTTTGTCGAGACTGTATCTATCTTTCGGTGTATGTACCTATAGCGTATCTTTTGGAAAATTTTCGGTGCTAATTTTTCGTACATGTATACACAATCGTCGGTTAATGGTATCGAGTATTCTGCGGCCTAGTACTCGTAGGCTTGGACTACCGTACCGTCTCCGACCTTGTGGTTTGTTTTTCTCTCAGCGATTCGTCGAATGCACTGAAATTATTTTCGTTCTCTGTTTCGTACCAGTCGTTCACCCCGTACCTCCTTGTTTAATATCTGTACTCACAAAAAAAAAAAAAAAAAAAAAACAACCCCAAAAAAACTATTTCCTTCCCAGGTCTTATTCGTTTATTTGTTCTTTTTGTTTGTTCGTTCTTCGTTCGCGATCACGCGGTTAGAAATGTATAATCTCTCCCCTGAACAACTATTTTCTCTCATATATTATAACACCCTTTTCTTCTTTTCCTACAAAAGGATGCTTTCGTCTTGCTCACCAAATCTATTCATTCCAAAAAATATATATAATACCATCTCTTACAGTTCCTCCTTTCTACATTCCCTAAACTATCCAGAACTCCATCCCTCCTCCAGTGTCCTCAAACGTATTTTTGACTCGAAGGTCTCAAACTCATTTTGCAAAAAATGTTCGTTTCCCATGAATCGTACACTTTTCAAAATCCAATCTCACCCCTCCCCTCCAAATCCTCCCCATCACCCATCCCTTTCAAATCTCCCCCCTTGCACCTTCCCTCCCCTCCCTCCTAAACTCCCCCCACACCCCTCCCCTCCGAGACTCTCCCTCGCTCCTCCCCTCCTAGACTCCCCTCTCACCCCTCCTCCTCAAAGCATCCTCCCTGCTTCTTCCTCCTTCCAACTTTCACCTTCATCTCCCCAAACCTTCTGCCTTGCTCTTCCCCCTCCTCAAATAACACCTCACTGTGCCTCACCCAATCTCCATCAAACCTTTTGTCCGCCCCATTCTTCCCTTTCTCCAAGCTATTCTGAAATCTCTGACACACCTTCAACAGCTCTCCCTACCTCTTCCTCCTCTTCCACATCTTGCCCTACCCCTCCCCCCCCCCCTGTTCTGGACCCGATGCTCCCCCTTCCTCTTCATTAACGGTATGGACCTCAAACATCCGGGGCCTTCGCTCAAACTTGACTGACCTCTCCATACAGGTTGCTTCTGACAAACCAGATGTGATCTGCTTAACAGAAACTTTCCTCCTTCATGATGTCTCTGATGCCTTGGTATCTCTCCCAGGTTACTCCCTCCTCCGGTATGATAGACCTGAGCCTCGTCCTGGAGGTGGGGTTGCTATCTTTATAAAAAACTCTCTTCCTCACTCGCCCTCCACTGCCCTCTCTCCACCTCACCCCCAGGAATACCTTTGGCTACGGCTTCCCCTTCGCTCCCACCTTTTGTTCATATGTGTGTTGTACCGTTCACCAATCAGCGATGACTCCATCTACATCTCACTGTCTGATAATATGGACCAACTTCTATCTACCCATCCCAACTCTCTCTTCCTCATATGTGGTGATTTCAATTGTCACCATGCCAGTTGGCTGGGTGTGGGTACCTCTCTCACCAGCCATGGCTCTTCAGCAAAGGACTTCTGCGACTCACTGGGACTGACACAATCTGTCAATTTCCCGACCCGGATCTCAGTCAACGGAGCATCTTCTCTTCTGGATTTGGTTATGACAAACTTCCCTGAAAATGTCTGCTGCTCTTCTTCTGCTCCAATCGGCTCATCTGATCATGTGCTTGTCAAAGTGGACATCTCTCTGACCATTCTCAGAGAGCCTCCTCAGCGTTGACGAGTCTGGCATTTCACTCAGGCCAACTGGCACGGTCTTCAAGCAGCCATCAATCATCTGGACTGGTCTCCCATCTCTACCGCCTCTGACATCAACTCATCCTGGGAATTCTTTCAAAGTAAATTGCTCTCTCTCATGCACAGATTTATACCATCTCGTCTTCAGTTGTCATACCCTTCCTCCCGTCCATGGTACACGGAATCTTGTGGTGAGGCTGTTGCCCTGAAACAACTTGCTTTCGTCTCCTGGAAAGCAAATCCAACGGAAGGAAATCTCATTTCCTTTCACAAAGCCCGAAACAAGTGTGTGTCCACCCTCAGGAGAGCCAGGAAACAATATCTCACCATTCTCAAGACCGAACTCTCTTATCTGTCTCCCTCTTCCAAATCCTGGTGGCGTCTGGTCAAATCTGTTTCTGGTGTTTGTTCCCCCTCCATCCCCTCCCTCACCTCAAACGGCTTAACGGCTGACTCCGCACGTGAAAAAGCTGAATGCCTCAACTCTGTGTTTGCCTCTAAATCTTGTGTCCCAAACCCATCCCTCTCTGTACCCACGGTACCCAGTCGTACCCAGCTGCTCCTGGACTCTGTGTCCTTTCCTCCTGACAAGGTGGAAAAGTTTCTGGCAACCCTCGACTCTGATTCTGCAACTGGTCCTGACGGCATCAGCCCACGGGTCCTAAAATCATGTTCTTCTGCACTTTCACTCCCTCTTTCTGTTCTCTTCACCCTCTCTTTTGCTCAAGGTCATCTGCCATCTGCTTGGAAATCAGCCAACATCACCGCTTTGCACAAAAAAGGTGCAAAAACAGATCCCAGCAACTACAGACCAATCAGCCTTCTCCCAATTATCAGCAAAGTCATGGAATCCATCATTGCTTCAGATATTAAATCTTTCCTCTTCTCCAATGGCTTGATCTCTGATCATCAATTTGGTTTCAGACCTGGTCACTCTACTCTGGACATGCTGCTTCTGCTTTCTCAACAATGGATGGAGGTCCTCAACGCCAAACAGGAAATTAGAGCTGTCTCCCTTGACATTTCACGTGCCTTCGATACGGTCTGGCACCCTGCTCTGCTCTCCAAACTCTCCTCCTTTGGTATCCATGGAAATCTCCACGCATGGCTGGCGGACTTCCCCTCTGGTCGTAGTCAACGTGTGGCCCTGAATGGGTTTCTCTCATCTCCTCTTCCTGTTCAGGCTGGAGTTCCCCAAGGTAGTGTTCTGGGCCCTGTGCTTTTTCTGGTCTTCATCAATGATCTCTCTGACTCTCTTGAAAATCCTCTCTATCTCTTTGCTGACGACTCTACTCTCTGTCGCTCCATTCCTCATCCCTCAGATCGGCAGTCTGCAGCCTCCTCACTCTCTGCAGACCTGGACAAAATCACAGACTGGTCAAACAAGTGGAACATGTCTTTCAATCCTGACAAATCTCACACTCTTACAATGTCTCTCCGAAAGGACCGACTGGACAACCCTCCCATCTACTTTCTCAACAATCCTCTCCAAGAAGTTCTGTCGCTCAAGCTTTTGGGTCTCACTATCTGCCATGATCTTTCTTGGGAAAACCACATTTCCAAGCTGGCCTCCAAAGCCAGTCGCCGACTGGGCATCCTCCGTCGTGCGAAGTCCTTCCTTGGCACACCTGAGCTCCTCACCACATACAAGGCTTTCATCCGCAGCTCAATGGAATACTGTTCCCCCCTCTGGGCTGGTGCTCCTGCCTCACACCTTGCTCGGCTTCACGCTGTTGAGGCCAAAGCTTTCAGAATCATTGGAATCTCCTGCGATGTAGTCAACGCCGAGGGCCTTTCACTCACTCACCGCAGGCAGGTTGGTGGTCTTTCTGTCTTCTACCGACTCCTCTCCGGCCTTGCTCCCCCAGCTCTCTCTGTGCTCTGTCCCCCCAATATTCCTTCAGGTCGCACAAGATCTGCCTGCAACCCTCTTCTGGTTAAACTGCCAAAGTCTAGGCTCTCTGCTCACCTTCACTCTTTCATTCCCCTTTTCTCCCGCCTCTGGAACAAACTCCCCCACTCCCTTCAATCCCACTCCTCCCTCCAGGTCTTTAAAACAGCTGTTCACCACCATCTCTTATCTTCCCCCATCGAAAACCTTGATCTTTTCTACCCCCGGTAATTCACCCCAGAGTCCTTGCAGTGTTCATATGTTTTAATCCTCTCCCACCTCCCCCCAAGTCCTCCCGATGTCCCTGCTCTCAAATGTTGTGTTTGTGTCCTTCCCCCTCTCTTTTGTGTCCTTCCCCCTCTCTCCCCATCTTGTCTACCGCTCCCCTTGTTTTTTGTGTTTTGTGTGTCGGTTTGTCTTTTTGTGTGATTAATGTTAGCTCTTTCACGAGCCTCGATCTTGTATACAAAAAAAAAAAAAAAAAATAAAAAAAAAAAATACCTATCTCATTCCAGTTTAATACCTGTCTGATTCAAGTTTAACACATTTCATTCCAGTTTAATAGCTATCTAATTCCAGTTTTATACCTATCTCATTCCAGTTTTATACCTATCTAATGCCAGTTTAATACCTATCTAATTCCAGTTTTATACCTATCTAATGCCAGTTTAATACCTATCTAATTCCAGTTTAATACCTATCTCATTCCAGTTTAATACCTGTCTGATTCAAGTTTAACACATTTCATTCCAGTTTAATAGCTATCTAATTCCAGTTTAATACCTATCTCATTCCAGTTTTATACCTATCTAATGCCAGTTTAATACCTATCTAATTCCAGTTTTATACCTATCTCATTCCAGTTTAACACTTATTTAATTCCAGTTTAATGCCAATCTCATCCAGTTTAATACCTATCTCATTCCAGTTTAATAGCTATCTAATTGCAGTTTAATACCTATCTCATCCAGTTTAATACCTATCTAATGCCAGTTTAATTACTATCTAATTCAAGTTTAATACCTATCTCATTCCAGTTTAATACCTATCTCATTCCAGTTTAATACCTATCTCATTCCAGTTTAATACCTATCTCATTCCAGTTGAATACCTATCTCATTCCAGTTTAATACCTATCTAATTCCAGTTTAATACCTATCTCATTCTAGTTTAATACCTATCTCATTTCAGTTTAATACCGATCTCATTCCAGTTTAATACCTATCTCATTCTAGTTTAATACCTATCTCATTCCAGTTTAATACCTATCTCATTCTAGTTTAATACCTATCTCATTTCAGTTTAATACCTATCTCATTCCAGTTTAATACCTATCTCATTTCAGTTTAATACCGATCTCATTCCAGTTTAATACCTATCTCAAATCCAGTTTAATACCTATCCCATTCCAGTTTAATACCTATCCCATTCCAGTTTAATACCTATCTAATTCCAGTTTAATACCTATCTCATTCTAGTTTAATACCTATCTCATTTCAGTTTAATACCGATCTCATTCCAGTTTAATACCTATCTCATTCCAGTTTAATACCTATCTCATTCCAGTTTAACACTTATTTCATTCCAGTTTAATAGCTACCTAATTCAAGTTTAATACCTATCTCATTCTCGTTGTATACCTATCTAATTCCAATTTAATAGCTATCTCATTCCAGTTTAATACCTATCTCATTCCAGTTTAATACCTATCTCATTCCAGTTTAATACCTATCTAATTCCAGTTTAATACCTATCTAATTCCAGTTTAATACCTATCTCATTCTAGTTTAATACCTATCTAATTCCAGTTTAATACCTATCTCATTCCAGTTTAACACTTATTTCATTCCAGTTTAATAGCTATCTAATTCAAGTTTAATACCTATCTCATTCTAGTTGTATACCTATCTCATTCCAGTTTAATACCTATCTCATTCCAGTTTAATACCTATCTCATTATAGTTGTATACCTATCTCATTCCAGTTTAATACCTATCTAATGCCAGTTTTATACCTATCTCATTCTAGTTTAATACCTATCTAATGCCAGTTTAATACCCATCTAATTCCAGTTTAATACCTATCTAATGCCAGTGTAATACCTATCTAATTCCAGTTTAATACCTATGTAATTGCAGTTTAATGCCTATCTAATTCCAGTTTAATACCTATCTAATTCCAGTTTAATGCCTATCTAATTCCAGTTTAATACCTATCTAATGCCAGTTTAATACCTATCTCATTCCAGTTTTATACCTATCTCATTCCAGTTTAATACCTATCTCATTCCAGTTTAATACCTATCTCATTCTAGTTGTATACCTATCTCATTCCAGTTTAATACCTATCTAATGCCAGTTTTATACCTATCTCATTCTAGTTTAATACCTATCTAATGCCAGTTTAATACCCATCTAATTCCAGTTTAATACCTATCTAATGCCAGTGTAATACCTATCTAATTCCACTTTAATACCTATGTAATTGCAGTTTAATGCCTATCTAATTCCAGTTTAATACCTATCTAATTCCAGTTTAATGCCTATCTAATTCCAGTTTAATACCTATCTAATTCCAGTTTAACACTTATCTCATTCCAGTTTAATAGCTATCTAATTCAAGTTTAATACCTATCTAAATCAACTTTAATACCTATCTAAATCAAGTTTAACACCATCTCATTCCAGTATGAACCTATCTCCCGTTTCTGCTGCAACTACGTTTCCAGAGACCATTCTCTGCATTAACTATTCCCTCACTGAAAGACCACTGCCATAATGTCTTCCTAACTCTCCTCTTCTTCGCTGTCCAGCTATGGCCCTTGGTTCTACATATATACTTCTGAAAAACTGTTCTGCACTTACTCTGTCTATATTCTTCCTTATCTTAAGCATCCCTATCAAATCCCCTCGTAATCCCTTCTTTGTGATGTGGAATGTCATGTCTCCTTCTGCCACTCTTCATAGATGAGTCTAGCTAGCCCCGGAATCAATCTAGTTGCTCTATGCAACTCTATGGACAGACAAACACTATTCTAGACGACTTTTCCCTATGGGTTATGCAGTAAAAAGCATCAAAACAAGTGACTTAAACAGTTTTTTAAAAACTCTACTGATGTAATTTTCTTGGAATATTTTGAGAAAGACAATAAAAGAGTATGGGGTCCATTTATCACAGTGTCTTTCACACATCATTTTACGCATTATATGAATCCGACAAGATAGGGCAGAGGTAGTGCATTTGCCATTGAACTGCCAGAGGTAGTGCAGGTTTGATTAATTTATTGACCATCTATAATGTATTGGACACATGATTTCAGGCAGTGGTTTGCACTAAAATGGGCATTCTTGTCATTGGGTCATTACGTTGTGGACCTGCCTACCAGCGTTGATTGCTGGTGGATGTTCCGTCAAAGTTGGCGAGTTATTTAGCAACACACTGGCCCAATTCCAAATGACTACCGAATTGACATTGAGGAAGAACTGCTTCAGCTGCACAGCCACATCCTGCAGAAACGATGCAACCAGCAGTCAGGTGATGCACTGAAATTGATGCATGGACTGGTCACATTGTTCCTAAAAGTCTTCCTCGAATAATAAAACAGTTACGATAAGCAAAATTCTCCATAAAGAGCTTAAAAGGATTTTTTCTTACCTCAACTGTTGGGAAGCACATTCCCACTAAGAAGTTAAAGGTCCAGTTGGAAAAGCCAGCCAGGGCAAGTGCTGAAGGCCTTGCGCTTTGGTTGAAGAGTTCAGCTGCAAGGAACCATGGGATAGGACCTGGACCGATCTCAAACAGAGCCACAAAGCCAAAGATGGCCACCATGGACACATAACCCATCCAGTTTATGTGTTCCTATTCAGAAAGGAAAAAAACAATATTACAACTTAAAAATTGTAAATTTATATCTCACAAAGATTATTACGAGACAAATTAGCAACGCACTTCTGCACGTCGTCATCGTGCATGGTGAGTTTGGTGCAGTCTGTGTTATGTTGCATGTGTCATCTATGTTGCATGGGTTTTAATTTGTACGGTACCATAGAGAGAGTGGCCAATTCATAACCATTCAATCTCTTTTCCAACAATCATACATAAGTAAAGTATTTGAATGCTTCATCAATGAACAACTTCTCAACAATCTGGAGGACAATGAACTTCTCACTGACTGCCAGTATGGCTTTCGCTATTCTTGCTCTACTGTTGATCTGCTATCCTTAATTACGGTTCATACCAACAGGGCAATGGAGCTCAAGGGTGAAGCTCTATTAGTTGCTTTGGATATCTCAAAAGCCTTTGATAAAGTTTGGCACAGGGGCCTGCTCCACAAGCTTTAGTCACATGGTGTATCTGGAGTGATGCATTCAATCATCTCAGCTTTCCTCACAAATCGCAAGATGAAGGTGGTACATGAGGATCAATCTTCTCCTACTTGCTCCATCAATTCTGGTGTTCCACAGGGTTCTGTCCTTGGTCCTACATTGTTCCTTGTTTATATCAATGATCTTCCTGATATTGTTCTGTCTCAGCTAGCCATGTATGCTGATGATTCCTCACTCTACTGTACATCTGCTGATTCACTCAATGCCACTGGTGAATTCCCTCTTGAAGTTTCTGCAATCCGGATTTGATGATTCCCACGGATCGTTCGGCCAAGCCATTTGAAGCCTGGTGATGTGGGCTGACAAACTTATGTTTGATGCCGTTCCAACGTGTGAACTCGGCAAACTCGGAACTGGAAAAACACGTACCGTTATCACTCACGATCATCCTGGGCAGACCATGAGTGGCGAAACAGCGTCTGAGTCTGTCGATGACAATGGCTGACATAGTACCATGCGTCACATAGGCATCGATCCATTTTGTGTGCGCGTCCGTAATTATTAGAATCATGCTGCCGTTAAGAAGCCCGGCATAATCGAGATGTAGGCGATGCCACGGTTCGCTGGGCCATTCCCAGGGACGCAGGTGTATTCCGGGTGCTCTGGCAGGGGTAACAATGTTGAACATGATGTTCGATATCAGCATCAAGATTCGGCCACCACACATAGTTTCTAGCGAGTGACGTCATCTTCACAATCCCAGGGTGACAGTCATGGATTTCATCCATGACCCTGGAATGCAGATTTTCCGGGATCACGACACGACATCCCCAGAGTAGGCAACCATTTTCCACGCTGAGTTCGTTTTTACGTGCTTTAAAAGCCGCAAAATCTGGGTCACCCTCAGGTAGCAAATGCCATCCAAGCTGTACAGCCTGGACAGTTCTGGACAGAACGGGGTCTCGTCGAGTATGAGTGCGGATCTGGTGGGAATCGACAGCACAATCTGCCAGATGATCATCAGTGCGATAATGGATATTGGTGTAGGTGAATCATCAACGGATTCTGGAAGGGGTAACCGACTCATGGCATCTGCATTTGTGATAGACGAACCGGGCTTATAACATATGGTGTAGTCATAAGCAGCGAGAAACAGGGACCAGCGGATGATCCTGGGCGGTAGTGTGTCAGATGTCGCCTTAGTTGGACCAAACAGACTGATCAGCGGCTTGTGATCAGTGCGAATCGTGAAATGGTGTCCAAGAAGGTACTGGCGAAATTTGCTGACGCCGAAAACGATTCCCAATCCTTCCTTGTCAAGTTGGGAATAGTTCTTCTCTGCCGGGGACAACGTTCTGGATGCAAATGCAACAGGTCTTTCCGTACCATCAGGCATCACATGTGATAATACACTCCATACCGACAGGCATCGCATGTCAGCACAAGATCCTTCTCTGGATCAAAATGAACGAGAACATTGGACGATTTGAGCAGATCCTTGGAGGTCTGGAATGCTGATTGTTCAGTGGACACCCATCTCCAGGAGACTCCTTTCCTCAAAAGCCAATAAAGGGGGCCCATAACGTCGGTCATATTCGGGATGTAACGATCATAGAACTGAAGCAAACCGAGGTATGACTTCAATTTGGTCACGTCTCGTGGAGCAGGAGCATCCTTGATAGCTCGGACTTTCTCATCTGTCGGGTGTAGATCCTCGGCATCAATCGTATGACCCAGGCAAGTGACTGATGGCACCATAAACTTGCACTTGTCTCGACGCAAACGTAGGCCGGAGTCCGAAATCTTCTTCAGAACTCTATCCAGGTTTTGTAGATGTTCCGCGTCCGTACGACCAGTAACCAGAATATCATCCTGGTGACAAACGACGTTGCATTCGGCGGCAAACAAACTGTCCATGACACGCTGATAAATTCCAGGTGCAGATTTCACTCCAAAACTGAGTCGGTGGTACCTGTACAACCCACGATGCGTGTTGATGGTAAGATACTGCTTCGAATTCTCGTCCAAGCAGAGCTGTAGATAGGCGGATTTGAGATCCAGTTTCGTAAAAGTCTTGCCTCCCGTGAGACGAGCATAGAGGTCTTCGATCCTCGGGATTGGATATTTATCCAATGAAGAACACTTGTTCACGGTAATTTTATAATCTCCACATATGCGGATGGACTGGGCCGATTTTATGACCGGAATGATGGGCGCCGCCCATTCGGCGTACTGAATTTGCTCGACGATCCCCAGATTTTCAAGATGATCCAGTTCCTTGTCAATCCGCTCCCGCAGGGCGAAAGGGACTGGGCAAGCTCTGCAAAATATAGGATTGGCATCCCGGTCAACACTGAGTTCAGCCGTATGTCCTTTCAAGGTTCCAAGCTCATCCTTGAAGACATCCGGGTACATATCTAGCACATTTTTGAGTGTGTATGCTGCGGTAGGAGAAACGTTGGCTGCCCAGAGTTGATGAATGCTTTTCCACTTCAGTCGAATTATGCTTAACCAGTTCCTGCCGAGTAAGGAAGGGCCCTTTCCAGGAATGACGATCAGGGGTAGGTGAAACTCACGGTTATCGTAGCCCACCGTGACGTCACATGTACCGCAGGGAACAATCTTCTCACCTGTATAGGTGGAGAGTCCATAGGTAGTAGGTTTCAGATGGGGTCGGTCAGCATCACTCCACAGGTTTGTGAAAACAGCATGGCTGATGAGCGAGGTGGCCGCACCAGTGTCGACCTCCATTTGCAATGGTCGATTGTTGACGACAACAGTGGCAAGAGGAGGGTCCTGCTTATGGTGAGAATCAATATGAAACAGGTCACATGATTCTGAGTTGTGGGAAACAGAGCTCACCTGGTCAAGCTCAGGTTCCTCCGAACCGATAAACTGATGAATCTTCTTGTCAGCAGCTTTCCCTTTCCCCGATTTGCGAGTGATGCAAGCTGGAGCAATATGGCCAGTTTTCGAACAGAAATGGCAGGTTGCATTTCTGAACCGACACGTCTCCGGAGGGTGCTTTCCGTTGCACCGAAAACTGGTTTGAGACTGCACTGGCTTCTGACGAGGAGCCTTGTTCCAACGTTTTGGCTGAACATGATCCAACCGATTCACAGCAGGGCTGGTATCAGATGAGCGAGTGGCACCGATGCTTGTAGCATTGCGTTCAGCACTTTCCATGGAAATGGCGGTGTCTCTGGCATTTTGGAACGTCAGTCTTCCCTCAGCAAGCAGGCGTCTATGAGTGCGGTCATCGGACATACAATGTTCCTTCAAAGCGGCCTTGAGCTCTGCATACGTGAGCTCCTGGATTGTCCGAGGCCGAATCAGGTTTTTAACGAGTGTGAACGTCTCACCCCCGCAAACGGACAGGAAGACGGCCTTCATCCGGGCTTCCGTCGTGATGCCGTTCGCCTCGAAGTAAAAAGAAAACCGCTCAGAATACGTGTCAAAATCCCCCTCATGAGGGTCGAATTCAGCGACATGGCTGAAAGAAGTCATGGTCTAGATGTTTATCCTCGTCGCCATGTAAGGTATCTCGACAGACTACGATCGATTGTAGCACACGTTTATTGACTCGGTACAGGCCCGATTCACCGCAGTGCCATCCGAGCTGGGCCGTAACTTCCGGAAAAACCGAAATAAACCCGCGGTCACGGTGTAGGGATACAACGGTGAATATTTGCAGCTTCATACATGACAATATTGTTGTGGAAAACCAATCAGGTCCACACAACTTTCGTCCAACTTGTGGTTTAATTCCATTTAGATCATGACATCATCCTGTAATGCAGGAAATGCAATAAGTATACGATGTGGCATCACATGGGACCATTCATAACATTCAATGCAAGCAAGCTGAATATTCTATGCTGGCGTACCGTTAGCGAGTCTACCAGATGTAACGTGTCACAGGAAAAGTCTCGGAGCACCGTCCGCAGCAGCGGGTCTTTTAGTCACGCCCCTAGCGGTGTCAACGAGCAGCGAGTATCACCCCGGGTTCAGTACGAATATGATTTCACTACATTCACCCCCCCCCCCCCCCCCCCGTCAGAATTATACGGCAGTGCGGCTAGAAGCGAGCGAGCGCCAGCACGAACAGGGTGCGGAACATCAGTCGACCCAACCGTATCGGGCCGGGCGGCGAATTTCTCTGCCAGCACGCGTCCGAAATTCCCCGGGTACGGCATCACGTATCCCTGTGTCCCCGGCGTCGGAGGCGCCATCAGGGTCGGGTGACGAAGGGGGTAACTCCAAGTCGTCGGGCCCAGGTAGACCCGGCGAGGGAAGGGTCGGTAGACTTTCGGCGATGGGAGCGTCGGGAGAGGCCATAGTCTCATAGATGGGTTCGATCGGTCCGTCCGATTCCCTACTCAGGTCGGCGACCCCGCAAGGGGCAAGGTGACGGACGGAGACAGTTGTCTCATGGCCATCAGCCGTCATCACACGAGCATGCTCAGGATTAGCCTGGAGAATCTGCACTTTGTCCACTAGGGGGTCGTACTTGCTCGCGCGAACCGCCCGTTTAAGGTAGGCCGGCCCGGGCCCAGCGAGCCAACTGGGCAAAGACCGTATACACCCCGTGCTCCTGGGGTGGTGGAAAAGTCGCTCGTGGGGAGTTTGGTTGGTTGCCGTACACAGGAGAGCCCTGATCGAGTTCAACGCCGCAGGTAGCGACCAAGCCCATTTATCGAGGCCCCGGCCGAGGGTCCGGAGGTTGAGCATGACGGCCCTCCAGATAATCCCGTTGAAGCGTTCGATCTGCCCATTAGCCTGGGGTCTGTACGGCGTGGTGTAACTAGAAGCAATGTTATTTTGGAGCAGATAGCCGCGCATCTCCTGAGACAAGAAGACCGCACCCCGGCCGGTATGGACATAGGCCGGGTACCCGAACATTGAGAACAAGTTCTGTAAGCATCGCATCACCGTGGCAGCAGTCATGTCCGCACACGTATAAGCAAAGGGGAATCGCGAGTACTCATCGACGATAGTGAGCAGATAGCGAGAGCTGCTCGACACCGGCAATGGGCCCTTGAAATCCATCGCCAAGCGTTCCCACGGCCGCGTAGCCTTAACCAGAGTCCCCATGGGAGGGTTATAGAAACGCGGTTTGATTTCCGCGCAGATAGCGCAGTCGCGACAGATACGGCGGATATCGTCAATCGAGTATGGGAGATTGCCACGCCGCACAAAATGAGCGAAACACGTTACGCCGGGATGGCCCGCAGTGGCATGCAGCACACGTAGGCCCTCCAAAGAGGTGATACCCGCGCATGTAGCTGGTCGTGATAAGGCATCGGCGGCCCGGTTATCCTTCCCCGGGCGATATTTGATGGTGTAACAGAAGTCGGCGAGTTCGATACGCCAGCGAGTGATTTTCTCATTCTTAATGCGCTGGGCGTGTAAGGTGTCGTACATGAACGCAACGCTTTGCTGGTCCGTGATGATTTGGAAGCACCGCCCGAGTAAGTACGGGCGCCATCGCCGAATAGACTCGACGATCGCATACGCTTCCTTTTCGACGGACGAGTGTCTCCGCTCAGCGGGGGTAAGAGTCCGTGAAAAGAAAGCCACGGGACGCCCTCCTTGGGAGAGGGTCGCTGCGATAGCCTGATCCGAGGCGTCACTTTCGAAGACGAAAGATCCGCTCTCGTCGATTGTCGCCACGGCGGCCCGGGCGATGTCGGCCTTAAGGCCTTCAAAGGCCGCCAATGCGGCCGGACTCAGCGGGAAGGTGTCGCAGGCCATGAGGGGGCGAAGTTTCGCGGAGAAATTTTGCACCCATTTGGAGTAATGGGCGAATAGCCTGAGGCCGCGCTTCAGGGACGCCCGATCACAGGGAGGGGCCATGTCGAGCAAAGGTCGCAGACGCTCCTTATCCGGAGCGACAGAGCCATGGGTCACGGTGTACCCCAGAAGATCTATCGTGCGTAGGAGTATTGGCACTTATCCTCGTTCATAGTTAAGTGATACCTCTGCGCGACCTCAAGGAAGCGCTTCAGATTAGCATCATGGTGCCCTTGGTCATATCCACAAACCGTAAGATTATCGAGGTAGACGAAAACATCGGTTAAGTGCTCCCACGCAATGAGGTCATCCATGGCCCTCTGGAAACAAGAGACCCCGCTCGTTACCCCAAAAGGCAATCGAGTAAATTGGTACAACCGCTGCCCCGACTCAAAAGCGGTATAGATACGATCCGCCCTAGAGATAGGGATTTGGTGGTACGCACTATGGAGATCGAGAGTGCTATAGACCGAATACTGGGACACCTGTTGCACCAGCGCGTCCATCCCCGGAAGGGGGTAGGCATCCAGCTGTGTAAAGCGGTTAATCGTTTGGGAATAGTCGATTACCATGCGTCTGCGGTGGGCCTCGCTGCGCACCACCAAGACCTGGGCGCGCCACGGCGACCTGCTAGGTTCTATGATGCCGTCTTTCAAGAGCTGAGCCGTTTCGTCCGCAATGAATTGCATGTCTGCGCGAGAGTAGCGCCGTGATTTCACCGCGACAGGGGTACAGTCGGAGGTTAGATTGGGGAACAGCGAAAGCGGCTGGATGTCCATTTTCGCTAGGGCGCACACCGCAAGCGCGTCGTCCGCCCCCACAACAAGCGTGTCAGGCCCACCAAACTCCATTACCAGACGTCCATGCAGTTTAAGAAAATCGTGTCCTAACAGAATATCAGCACATAAAGCGGGTAAAACCATAAGGTGTACATCAGGAAAATCCCGTCCCTTTAGCACGAGTTTCAATCGGCATTCCCCCTTCGTGCTGAGTCGAAGCCCCTGGGAAGCCATGAAGATCCGTCTCGTAGACCTCCGGATCCGCCATCCATGCCTGAGCACAAGTCGCTGGTCGATAAAACTATCCGTAGACCCTGTATCCACCAAGGCCCGAACACAATGGCCTTCGACCATGAGGGGAATAAGGGCTTGAGCCAGGCCGGACGAGCCTGCTGGGAGTGGGACTGAACCCCCCTATGGGTCGGACAAGCCTCGCGGGTGGATCCTATGCCAGCAGCAGTTTTGCGGTCGTGGCCGGAGTATGCGTTGTCCATGGGGAATCCATTAATGCCATCAGAGGGCTTTCCCAAGCATTCCGGTATTTCGCGATTCAAAATCTGACAATTTTGACGGGAAAAGGCCTCCGTAGTATTTGAAAACGCCTTTTGACACTTTTGGCAGGAAAAGGCCTCCGTAGTATTCGAAATCGCCTTTTCCGGGGTGAGGGCCACCGTTAGCTCGTGGAGGACACGAGGAGAACGTTCCGCTGGGGCTTGGCGAGGCTTCAAAGCCCCTTGCGTGGCCCGGAGTTTGGTCAAGGACACGTACTTCGTGCCCGATTGAGGATGAGACTGTGGTGGCTGTCCGGTGACGCCCGCCAAGGACGTCTGAGCGCCCAGGGGCCCGCAGAGAGGGGCCCTGCCCTTCGAAGCCGGGTAAGGCGCCGGGTTTCGGGCTCGGCTCGCAGGCTCCACAATGAGCCCATTCAAGGTCGCCGCGACTGCGCGACCGCGACCGCGCGATTCAATGAGCCGCGAGCCGCGTGCCGTTTTCCTGCACACTTTCACGTAATGTCCCTTTTGCGAGCACAAATGGCATATAGCGTCTCGTGCCGGACACACGGGCCGGGCATGACGTGGCCCCCCACAGAAAAAGCATGCGGCCCCGCGTAAGGCCTTGGGTCTGGCCGTAGCGGCAGCCGTCAGGACTGGATCTTCCTCCGGAGCATCCCGGAGTTCCGCGAGCAGGTCCGCGTCCTCGGCGGTAGCACTCTCCGGCCGGGCGTGTAGTGTAGTTCCCGCCAAGAGGCGCGTGCGATCATAGGTGGTCGATTGCATCCGCGCTTCGGTGTATACTTTCCCTTGCTCGAGTGCCATAGCGAAGGTCAGGTCGGTCTTCTCTAGGAGCTTGAGCCTTAGTTCCTGGGAGGAGACCCCTGCAATAAAGGCATCTAAAAGAAGATCATCCTGAGACTGCGCGGGAGTCCGTGGCTCCTTGATGCTGTCCAGCAAGAGCTGCCGGAGCTCCTGGGCGTAGTGGTCCATCGCCTCGTTGGGTTGCTGACGTCGCGTTAGCAGCAAATATCGTGCATACACCGGGCTTTTTTCCTTTATGTACAGCCGTTTGAGCTCCGCGATCGAGAGGTCGTACGTCGCGAATTGAGCGATGGAATTGTACACCTTGTAGTCGATTTTTGAATGAAGCGTTGCTAGCTTCGCGGCAGCCGTCGGCGCGGTCTCAGGCTCCTCGAAATGATTCTCCAATGTTCTGAGCCAGTGCTTCAGTTGCAAGCCACCATCCGGGGCTTGCGGGTCGGCGCAGAATATGGCAACCGCCAGCCATGTCGGTAGATATAAATGGAATTAAGTGTTGTGGAAAACCAATCAGGTCCACACAACTTTAGTCCAACTTGTGGTTTAATTCCATTTAGATCATGACATCATCCTGTAATGCAGGAAATGCAATAAGTATACGATGTGGCATCACATGGGACCATTCATAACATTCAATGCAAGCAAGCTGAATATTCTATGCTGGCGTACCGTTAGCGAGTCTACCAGATGTAACGTGTCACGGGAGAAGTCTCGGAGCACCGTCTGCAGCAGCGGATCTTATAGTCACGCCCCTAGCGGTGTCAACGAGCAGCGAGCATCACCCCGGGTTCAGTACGAATACGATTTCACTACAAATATGTCATGTGGTATGGGCGCTATCTTGGAAAAAAAACCTTCAACTTTTCCCCCTCTATGTCTCCGAAACGGCTCAATGGAGAAAATTGATTCATGGCTCATTCTAAAGAACTCAAAAAAAGCATTGGGACCAAAAATATATATTCATCAAGATAACCAAAAGTGCCAACATTTTGACATGATAGGTCACGTGGTTTGGCCGCCATATTGTTTTTCATGAAAAACACTAAAAACCGTTTTTCTCCGAAACGGCTGAACAGATTGAGCCCAAGCTTTGCAGGCACGATCGCATGCCCAAGATGAACAAATAATCCCAAGGCAGTGACAACATAGGTTACACAGTTTAGGAGTTATGATGTTTTGAAGCATAAACTTAAAAACCTATCTGCTCCCTCATTTTTGAAGATATCGAGTGGAAAATTTACACTTATCTTCCCCATGTGGAGATGCTCAAATGATCTTTTGGAATTTGCGTCAAGTCACATGGTTTGGCAGGAATATATAAATGAATGAAAATCTTTAAAAACTTTCTATCTCTTGAACCGCTGCGTTGATTGACCTGAAACTCCAATGTAATGTAGCTGTCATCAAGGGGAATAAGTGTTTAAAATGTCAACATGATTGGTTGTACGGTCTGGAATCCAGAAGTTGTAATTTTTGGAAGAAGAAACTCTCCATTTATTCTTCTCAGGCCATGTGAATGATTGTGCCACCGCCATTTTTCAGATGTATTTCCTTTAAAAATCATTTTCTCTGCAGTCGTTGGACCGATTGAAAGGAAATGTGGTCTTTCTGTCTTCTACCGACTCCTCTCCGGCCTTGCACCCCCAGCTCTCTATGTGCTCTGTCCCCCAAATATTCCTACAGGTCGCACAAGATCTGCCAGCAACCCTCTGATGGTTAAATGCCGAAATCTCGGCTCTCTGCTCACCTTCACTCTTTCATTCCTCTTTTCTCCCACCTCTGGAACAAACTCCCTCACTCCCTTCAATCCCACTCCTCCCTCCAGGTCTTTAAAACAGCTGTTCACCACCATCTCTTATCTTCCCCCATCCAAAACCTTGATCTTTTCTACCCCCGCTAATTCACCCCAGATCCACCTTGTTTGAAATTCCAACTTCTTTCCTGGAAGTCCTGGCAGTGTCCATATGTTTTATACCTCTCCCACCGCCCCCTTCCCACGCCCCCCTCCCCCCCAAAGCCCTCGCCCTCTCTCAGATCTCTCGATGTCTCCATGTCTCTCGGTCCCTGCTCTCAAATGTTGTGTTTGTGTCCTTCCCCCTCTCTCCCCATCTTGTCTACCGCTCCCTATGTTATATGTTTTATGTGTCGGTTTGTCTTTCTGTGTGATTAATGTTCGCTCTTTCACGAGGCTCGACCTTGTATACAAAAAAAAAAAAAAAAAAAAAAAAAAAAATTTCACCATAGGAGCAACTCCGCTTGTAGAATATTTTAATGGTAATTATGATGTCATAGGTCATGTGGCGCCATCTTGGAAAACTCGAAAAAATTTGCACCTCGACATCTCCAAAAGCGCTGTGCAGAAAATATTGAGATGTGGCTAATTGTAAATAACTCTCCATGCAGAACAACGTATGTGAATGATGATGTCACAGGTGCCTCCATTATGACGTCATAATTCGACAAATAAAAAAACCATCCGATCAGGATTAAATTTCTTGAGCATCATCTAGGTATAAATTTATGCAGAAAAAAATAATAATGATGTCGTAGGTCACGTCGTTCGGCCGCCATATTGTTTTAAGAGAAAAGCCTTAAAACCACTAAAAACCCATTTTCTCCAAAACGGCTTAATGGATTGAGGCCAAACTTTGCATGCATAATCGCATACCCATAATGAACAAAAAGTTCAGCGACTATGATGTCATAAGTCACATGGTTTAGGAGCTATGACATTTTGAAGCATAAATCTTTAAATAAAGCATAAACCTCCTACCTCATTTTTGATCATATCGAGTGGAAACTTCACAATTATGTTCCCCATGTCTGCCTGCTAAAGTGACCCTTTATTTATTTATTTATTTATTTATTTATTGTATACAAGACCGAGGCTCATGTAAGATCTGACATTAAACACAAAAAACATAAACGGACACATAAAACATATAATAAAGCGAGCGGGAGACAAGATGGGGAGAGAGAAGGAAGCACACAAGCCCAACAACAGTAGAGAACAGGGGCATCAGGAGATCCGTGGAAGGGAGAGGGCGAGGGGTGTGGGGGCGGGGGGGGGGTGAGAGTACACGGTATAAAACAAATTGACACTACTAGGAATTTCAGGAATGAAGTCGGAGATTGAAAGAGGTGGATTTGGGGTGTATGGGGGTAGAAAAGATCAAGGTTTTGGATAAGAGATGGTGGTGCACAGCTGTTTTAAAGACCAGGAGGGAGGAGTGGGATTGAAGAGAGTGTGGAAGTTTGTTCCAGAGGCGAAAGAAAAGAGGAATGAAGAGTGAAGGTGAGCAGAGAGTCTTGACCTTTTGGAATTCGCGATAGCTCACATCGATTGGCAGCAATAAATAATTAAATGAAAATCTTTAAAAAACGATAACTCTTGAACCGCTTTATTGATAGACGTGAAACTTTAAAATAAAGTAGAATAGTACCCATGAGTCCTTTATAATAGCACCCATGATGAACAAAAAGTTTAGGGGTGCTGACGTCGTCGGTCACATGGTTTGGGAGCTATAATTTTTTGAAGCATAAACCTTTAAAACCTACCTCCACCCTCATTTTGATAATATTGAGTGGAAACTTCACACATATGTTCCCCATGTCTGAGTGTTAAAATGACCTTTTGGAATTTGCGATAGGTCACATGGTTTGGCAGCGATAAATAATTCAACAGGGATCTTTAAAACCTTGTATCTATTGAACTGCTTCATTGATCGATGTGAAACTTTAAAGTAATGTAGAAGGCATCAAGGGGAATAAATGTAATAAATTTCAGTATGATTGGTTATTCAGTTTGGCAGCCATAAATAATTTGAGAGGACAATTAAAAATATATTTTGAACCACGTGATTGATCAACCTGAAACTTTAACCTCATGTAGATGTCATCAATTGGAATAAGTGTTTAAATTTTCAGCATGATTGGTTGTACGGTTGAGAAGGTAAAAGTTTTTATTCTGTGAAGAAGAAGAAATGCTACAAATTATCATCTCCAACCTTGTGACTTTTTGGTGTAAGTTTAATTATGATGAAAGTGAGGTTGTATTAAAGCAAGGTTGTATCAAAGTGGGGCTGTATCAAAGCATGTCCGATGAAAGCAGTGTTGTATCAAAGCGGTGTTGTATCAAAGCGGTGTTGTATCAAAGCGGTGTTGTATCAAAGTGGGGTTGTATCAAAGCGGTGTTGTATCAAAGCGGTGTTGTATCAAAGCGGTGTTGTATCAAAGCGGTGTTGTATCAAAGTGGGGTTGTATCAAAGTGGGGTTGTATCAAAGTGGGGTTGTATCAAAGTGGGGTTGTATCAAAGTGGGGTTGTATCAAAGTGGCGTTGTATCAAAGCGGTGTTGTATCAAAGTGGGGTTGTATGAAAGCAGTGTTGTATCAAAGCGGTGTTGTATCAAAGCGGTGTTGTATCAAAGCGGTGTTGTATCAAAGCGGTGTTGTATCAAAGCGGTGTTGTATCAAAGCTGTGTTGTATCAAAGTGGGGTTGTATCAAAGTGGGGTTGTATCAAAGTGGGGTTGTATCAAAGTGGGGTTGTATCAAAGTGGCGTTGTATCAAAGCGGTGTTGTATCAAAGTGGGGTTGTATCAAAGCGGTGTTGTATCAAAGTGGGGTGAATCAAAGCAGTGTTGTATCAAAGTGGGGTTGTATCAAAGTGGTGTTGTATCAAAGCGGTGTTGTATCAAAGCGGTGTTGTATCAAAGCGGTGTTGTATCAAAGTGGGGTTGTATCAAAGTGGGGTTGTATCAAAGTGGGGTTGTATCAAAGTGGGGTTGTATCAAAGCGGTGTTGTATCAAAGTGGGGTTGTATCAAAGCGGTGTTGTATCAAAGCGGTGTTGTATCAAAGTGGGGTTGTATCAAAGCGGTGTTGTAGCAAATTGGGGTTGTATCAAAGCGGTGTTGTATCAAAGTGGGGTTGTATCAAATTGGGGTTGTATCAAAGCGGTGTTGTATCAAAGTGGCATTGTATCAAAGCGGTGTTGTATCAAAGTGGCGTTGTATCAAAGCGGTGTTGTATCAAAGTGGCGTTGTATCAAAGCGGGGTTGTATCAAAGCGGTGTTGTATCAAAGTGGGGTTGTATCAAAGTGGGGTTGTATCAAAGTGGCGTTGTATCAAAGTGGTGTTGTATCAAAGTGGGGTTGTATCAAAGCGGTGTTGTATCAAAGCGGTGTTGTATCAAAGTGGGGTTGTATCAAATTGGGGTTGTATCAAATTGGGGTTGTATGAAAGCGGGAAGGCGGAGGAAACCGGTCATCACTGCCAGCAGTTATAACGTGATAGTTGTAGTTATTTTTTCATTTATATATTTTTCTTTTGTTTTGCTTTAACCTTATCTTTTGCTAACCTTCCCTTAGCCCCTTACTTCGAGTGGCTTTAGGACTTGTTTGGGGCGATTTCCATAAACAAAAAAAGAATCCCGGTGTCTCACTGTGTCCTGGAGTATGTAATCACCGTCCCTTATAGTACTCTGAGCCTCAAACATAAAAACCTGTTACCTGCTTTGTATCAAGACCCTCATGACTCTTCACTGGAGAATAAAACCTGAAAATGCATCGAACAGCAATCCTTCCAAGGTGTCGACAAGATTGAATCACAGATAAGGCTGCTCAATGGCATATTGCTTGCATGCTTATGTTCACGAATGACCTAACTTTTTGTCTCCACTCAGCACATCTCATGGAACCTTCAACTTTAGTTTAGAGCAGCTGGGAAGAAAAATAAATTTGTCCAGTAAGAATCTTTCTTCAGAGTCCGTACCTGTTCCTCAATATATGGCCAGTGTCGAGTCAGCTATTAAATATCTGCCTGCTGATGATAAAATTCACATTTCCACCTGTGTGTTTCAGACATTTGGAGCTTTCATGCTTTAAAATATATATATATATATGTATATATATTAAAGTAGCGGCAGTTTTCTGTCCACTTGTTTCTCTCTTTCCGCCCATTGGTTGGACAGCTGGCCTGACTCCACCCATAACGACGTCATTAGTAGAAACACTAAGCCACCCACTGGCATTTTGGTTTTCATGCAGTTCAGGCCAAACACATCATCGAACCTGTCATATTCACAATTGCCAAGCCCGACCTTTACATTGCTAGACATAAATTTCAGGGAGCATGCAAGGCAGTGCTCCGTTGCCTATACACCACCCAAAAAGGGAGGTTTTTTTTCTGTGGATCTCTGTTCCGTGGGTCCCTGCTAGCCATAAAAAATAATCTATTATTTTATATTCACTCCAGCAGAAACAGGTTGGCTGTAGTTGTATAGGAGAAAGAGTCTTACCATCAAAGGAGGAAAATGCTCCTTGATGATGACAGAACATACCAGAAACTGGCTCAAATGTCCACATCATTGGTGTGGCAAATATGGCAGGAACTCAATGTACACATGGCTTAAGAAACATAGATATTTAAGACGCACATAACACATGGCACATAATTCCAAGACAAACACAATGAAGAAGAACGATGCATAAAACATAACCTCCATCCACCTTCGGTGGCGGAGGTAACAACAAGAAAGAGAAATAATAGATTTCAGACCCAGGGCGTGTGTGCTTTTGTCCTTTGTGTCCTCGGGGTCTTTTGTGTCTCTTGGGTCCTCACGTTCTTTGGTCTTTTGGATCCTTGTGATGTTTTGGGGCTCTGGGCATTTTGGGTCTTCAGATGGGGACTTTAGGGGTCTTTTGGGTCTTAAAGAGTTTTATGGTTCTAAAGGATCTTAAAGGGTCTTAGAGTTTGAAGGGATATTAGGTGTCTGAAATGATATTTGGGCTATAAAGGGTCTTAGGGTTATAAAGGCTCCAAAATGTTTTAGGTGTCTTTATGGGTTTTAGACTTTTAAGGGTCTTAGGGTCTTTATGGTCCTTAGGGTATTTGTGGTCTTAATGGGTTTCAGGGTTAAAGGTTCAAAAGTGTTCAAAAACACACTTTTGCAAGTGCTTGGGTGTTCTCCATTACCAATAAGCTTGTAGAGCGTTCCCCAAGTAGCGGATCGAGCACTGAAGCAAAGGATCAATCAAAACGGTTGATGAGGAACGGCTGGCTTGTCAAGCGAGAGCAAGCTGATTGGTAATGGAACATCTTCACATTGCATTTTGTTTTCCAAGGGGGGAAAAGGGCAATAAAACATGGGAATTCCTCCGGATTTTTTGCAGTCGAAGCTAAAGCAACATCGGCTGGGCGGCTGGGCGGCTGCTCGGGGGGGGGGGGGGGGGGGATTTCTGGGTCGCTCATGGGAGATCGATCGGATGTGTCCGTGCCACGCACGGTCTTGGTCGATATAACTTTCCAGGTTATACAAAAACAACAACTACAAGCAGCAAGCATAAAACTTTATCAACTACTGGAAGTCCAACTTGATTTAATTCACCCAAGAAGCAGAAACAAAGCTATTCAGTTTCACAATCTCAGGCATTGAAACTCTTGATGCAACCACCAAATACTTTAACAATATCCTTACCACCCGTAGTAACAGACATATCACAAAGTCATATAAAACAATTCAACTTTAACTTTTCTCCAGATGTAATCTATTGGTTAAAATAATACTAGCAGGAGTACCCGGCGTTGCAGGGGATGGGGGGAGGGAGGGAGTGGGGGGAGTGGAAGGGGGAGGGGTGCAAGAGGTGAGGGGAGAGGGAGGGGAGAGGGAGGGGAGGGGAGATGGGGAGGGGGGGGGAAGGGGGAGGAAAGGGGAGGGGAGGGGGTTCATATATATGCTGGTGGGTGAATGTGCCGTTCATCACGTTTCTGAGTTAAGTGTGATGCCGAACAGGAAGAAGGAAGTCGTACTACCAACTTCGTACACTTCCGGAATTGTTTGATTTATTTGTATTCAAATGTCTGATGATTGTTTTGTATTTATGTATGCGAATGTGTACTTGTATATAACTGTCATTAATATTAAAAGGCTTAGGCACTATCGAGCGATTATTATTATTTTTATTTTTTTTAAACTCCAAAAAAACGAAGTTTTTCTTTTCAATTTTTTTTTTTTTGCCTAAAACACTCCCAGGCACTCACTGATGAACCTCTGAAAGTTTGACGAAGATCCGTTCAACCATCTCTGAGAAAAATGTCGACACAGACACAGACACACACACAGACCAACATCTCTCTTATATAGTAGAGAGTAGATAATTGCAATGAACTCACCACCAACTTGAGAGAAATGGCCATGATGGTGGAGCACAAGCACATTCCCGCCACACCAATGAAAAGCAGCGTTTTGCGGCCCGTGCGTTCCACCAGGAAGAGCTGATGACAGGAAGCAATTGTTTCTGTTCAGACAATGTCGAACTTCGGTTTCATTTTCTTATGCACAAGTCTGCTTTGCTTACCCGTGGGTGGTGAAAATGTAAGCGTAGTGCAACAATGTGCTCTCAGAGGTTGGACTCACAGAAATTACAACGAAGGCAACATTGATCAAACCAACCCCAATGGTGGCGTACACCGGCTCCTGGATTCCAGCCTTTAAAAATATCGCTGTTGAGTAGTAAAACACCTGTGTGAGAGATTGATGACAATTATCTATCTATAATTCCAGTAATCTCTGTGTGTGTGTGTGTATGTGTGTGTGTATGTGTGTGTGTATGTGTGTGTGTCGTTTGTCTGTGACCGCTGTTTCTCGACAACCACGGGTCCGATATACTTGAAACTTGCCAGGTATATTGCTGGGGACCCGAGGATGTGCCTTTTCAAGGTTTCATATTAATCGGAGAAGTAGTTACCGAGCTATGGCGATTTATTTACCAAACTCCGCAAGCCGTTCGCTTTGGACCAAACCATTTCATGTAAATAGAGGGGGGGGATTGTCACCGTACTCGCAAGCCGTTCGCTTTGGCGTTGCGAATGGACCAAACCATTTCATGTAAATAGAGGGGGGGGGGATATAATTTTAGATATATATATAGTACGGGCATGCCCTAGTTAGTATTAATACTACTAGCAACGGTACCCACCCTACGGTTGAGGCTTCAATTGTGAGGCCCAAATGAAAAGGCAAAATATCAGAAATTGAAGGCTTTTTTTAAATTTTAAACTATTCATATAAACATCCGTTAAATCATATCACACGCAAGTCATCAAAATCTAAACAGTACATTTCGCCCATTTTGAAAAAAGATTGAATTCTGCAAAACGGAAGCGGCCGCTACACGTCTTTCTCAGTCGCACGTTTATGTGCGAAGAGTGCGCGCCGAATCTGTAACATGGAAGCGACCGCTACACCTGTTTCTCAGTCGCTTTGCACACGCTGCCGTGTTCCTTCGGAGCCGTACGTTTATATTGGAAGAGTTCGTCAGGAGTCGATCTACTCCCTCCTGGTACGTAGAATTTCAACAAACGCCACATCACTGTTCATATCGGTAAATATTATTCCATCGTGTTTGGAAAAACTGGAAAATTGGAAAACTTGGAAAATTGGAAAAACAATATAGCCTATTTTACTCCAAGGGGTCCCAGGAATACCCCCCCAAAATATCGTTGTGATCGGTTCAGCCGTTTTTGCGGTACCTTCGAACGGATAGACGGACATTTGGTGAATTATAGTAAGATTTATTAATACAGTACTATTTTTAGGCCCAGTTGGACTTAGTCCGAAACGGGGGCTTATGGATTGGGTCTTGTCTGTCAGTCCGTCCGCAACCATATCTCAGATATACGTATATGGGACCCGATTTTGTTCATACCTGGCACAAAGATAATACATGACGGTATACTATGCACATCATTTTGTTTAATGATGTAATCAAAGATGGTAGACTGGCGGCCATTTTAGTTGTAAAAAAACCTCGATGTTGAACACGTCCTCAACCATTTCCCGGACAAGCTTTTACCGATATTCTTCAAACTTGGCACACGGAAAATGAATGATGGTTTTCCTACCCACGTCGTTTTCTTTCGAGATCAGATCTAATATGGCAGACTGGCGGCCATTTTGTTACTTAAACGTGTCCCCAACCATTAACTCAGAAATGTATGGACCGATTTTGTTCAAACTTGGCACAAAGACAATACGAATATGCAGAAGATTTCGTTTTGTAATCTGAACAAAGATGGCCGACTGGCGATCTTTAACTATACGTACAGCACAATTACTAAAATCATGGAGACTATGACAATTTATGTCTTTTTCTTCTTGTTTCATTTGGTTAGTAATGTCAAAAGTACAATGAAGTTGAAATAGTCAATGTCTGTTGCATACAAGTTGTGATGTGATAAAACAAATTGATAAAAGCTAGAGGTAATGTGAATAAAGAGGAAGATTATTATGATGAGTTAATTACCCTCGCCTGAGGAGAGGGTATTGCATTTGAGTCTGTTTTTTGTCTGTTTGTCCGCACAGAATAAATATGATTTTCTCTGCAACTGTTGGTCCGATTGACAGGAAATTTTCACCATGGGTGCAACTCCACCTGAATAATTTTTTAATGATAATTATGACGTCATAAATCACGTGGTTCGGTCGCCATCTTGGAAAAACCGAAACAACTGCACCTCTATATCTCCGAAAGTGAAAAAAATTGAGACATGGTTCATTGTAAAGAACTCCATGTGGAATAACATCTGTGAATGATGATGTTGTAGGAGTTGCAGATAACGAGAGGGCGAGACAATTCTTGGCTTGTTCAAAGCTCCTTTAATCCAACAGAACTAAACTAATACCGGAACTCATGCATCTTTTATAACACAAATCACTCTTAAGGGGGTGTGGCTCCAACAACCGAGCGCACGCCACGCCAATACCATCAATAGCCCCACTGGTCCCGTGCCTGTGGATTATGTTTCAATGGGGTAACCCCCGCATGCGCCCCCCCCCCCCCACCCCGAATTCACTCGCATGGGCAATGTCAGTTGAGGGACGGGGGGCCTTAACCACCCGGCCGAAACGACCCCTGATGACCCGAGCAGGGACTGTTAGCGGCTTGGTGGTAGGCGGGCCAACCGGGGACTTACCCGACGGGGGACGGCCCTGCCATGGGGGTTGAGCCAACCGAGGGGGCTGATCTAGGTCCAAGTGAGCCGGCTTGAGGTGGTGCACCAAAAGGTGGTCCGGTTTGCCACCGATGTCAACCACGAAGGACTTGTCCCCGGCCTCCAGAATGCGGAAAGGCCCGTCGTAAGGCACCAGGTCCACGTTAACATGGTCAAACCGTCGCTCGGGCACTGTGAATGGCGCCAATGGGGCCTGGGTATGGCGATGCACCTTCGAGCGTTGACACTCGGCGCAGGTTGGCCCAGCCGCGCACATCCTTCCTGAGCCCGTGCCAAACGAACTTCGCCGCCACCAACTTTTGTGACGCCTTCCTGCCCGGGTGAGAAAGACCGTGGACAGCATCGAACACCAGCCGTCTCCAGCTGGTGGGTACGACGGGGGAGGCTGTCCCGAAGAAACGTCGCACAGTAGCCTGGTGCCCGCGTCCTTGAACGGCACGTCAAATAGTCAAAGCCCCGTGACCGCCGCCCTGCAGGCCTGGACATCCGGGTCGGAGATTTGATTGGCCGCCATGCGGGCGTATTCGATGCCAAGGTGAACTGCGCCAGCTATGGACCGGGAGAGACAATCGGCGACCGTATTATCCTTCCCAGCAACATGTTGGATGTCCGCCGTGAACTCGGAAATGAAGGAGTTTGGAGAGCTGGCATTGCTGACGGGCAGACCACGGCTCCGAGACCTTGGCCATGGCAAAAACCAGGGGCTTGTGGTCCACAAACGCCGTGAATGGGCGGGCTTCCAACAGGTAACGGAAGTGTCGGACAGCTATGTAGAGGCCTAGGAGCTCACGATCGAAGGTACTGTACTTTCATTCGTTAGGACGGAGCTGCCGGCTAAAAAAGGCAAGGGACTGCCAGGCCCCGTTGACCCACTGCGCGTGCACAGCATCAACCGCGTAGTCCGAAGCATCCGTGGTGAGAGTAATCGGTGCGTCGGGCGACGGATGCACCAGCATGGTTGCGCTGGCGAGGGCCAGTTTAGTGTCCGTGAAAGCCTTGGCCATCTCCTCGGTCCAGTTGATGGCGCCTTTGGTAGGCTTGCCCTTGAGGGCCTCATAAAGAGGCCCCATCAGCTGGGCCGCCTGGGGCACGAAACGATGGTAAAAGTCCACCATGCCCAAAAACTCCTGCAGGGCCTTGACGGTGAGGGGGCGCGGAAAACCCTTCACAGCCTCCACTTTAGACGGCAGTGGGACAGCCCCCTCCCTCGTGATACGGGTGGCCGAGAAAGTCAATTGCAGCCACCCCGAACAAGCACTTGGCCAGGTTAATGATAAGGCCGTGCTGACTGAGGCATTCAAAGAGCGCTCGGAGGTGAAGCATGTGCTCCATCCTGGAAGCGCTGGCGATGAGGATATCATCCAGGTAGACGAACAGAAACGGCAAATCCCACAACACACTTTCCATCAGGCGCTGGAAAGCCCGAGCAGCGTTCTTGAGCCCAAAAGGCATACAGAGGAATTTTAAAAGTCCGAACGGTGTAATCACCACGGTCTTAGGAACGTTCTGCGGCTGGACGGGGACCTGGTGGTAACCACGAACGAGGTCCACCTTAGAAAAAAAAACTTTACCGGCCAAGTGGCAGAAAAATCCGAGATGTGCGAGATTGGGTAGCGGTCAGGAGTTGTGGCGTCGTTAAGGCGGCGATAATCCCCGCACGGGCGCCAGCCGCCACCCGGCTTCGGCGCAATGTGGAGAGGCGAGGCCCATGGGCTGTCAGACCATTGCACGATGCCAAGACGCTCCAACGTATCGAACTACGCCTTTGCGATAGTGAGGTTCCCCGGGTCGAGGCGTCGAGCCCGGGCATAGACAGGCGGGCCGGTGGTCGGAATGTGATGCTCCACCCCGTGTCTGATGACAACGGCTGAAAAGGTGGGCCCTGTAAGGGCCGGGAACTTGGTGAGGCAGCGGGCGAACTCATCAAATGTCGAGAGCGTGCACGCAAGCGTCGTCGAGGCGGATCCGCTCAGCGAGCATGGAAGAGAACTGAATGTCTCCGCATTAATGAGCCGCCAATTTTTAACATCCACCAATAGGCCGTTGGCGCAGAGGAAATCAGCGCCCAGCAAGGGGGTGGACACCCTCGTCATGACAAAATCCCATGTAAACCGCTGCCCGCCAAAGCACAGTGCCACGGTCCGTTTGCCAAAAGTCTGAATAGCACTGCCGTTGGTGGCTTCCAGGGCGGGGCCGTGACTCCCCGCCTCCCGGTCCAATGCCGACGCAGGGAGAACGCTCACCTGGGCCCCTGTGTCACAGAGGAAACGACGTCCGGAGTTGGTGTCCGAAATGAACAACAAACTGCCCGAATGGCCGACGCTCATGGCAGTTAACGAGCGCCAGCCACCCCATTTCCCGACTCGCTGAAGCTGCAGGGTGGCCGGCATGCCTTGGCCTTGGGCCCAAACCTTGCGTGGTAAAAGCACAAGCCTGGGGCCTTCCGCCACTGGGCCGTAATAGCGGCCGCGACGGTGTCCGCCAGCGGCGTAGGCTCGACGGGGCCGGGGTCCCATGCAGCTGCACTACATTGCTGTCTGGCAGAGAAAAACTTGTCTGCTTCTCTGGCCAGGGCGCGGAAATCCTTAACAGACGAGTTGGCCAGGGCTGTCCGTACCTGTCCTGGCAGCTGTTGCAGGAACAGTTCTTTGAAGAGGAAACATGGTCGGTGGCTGCCCAGGAGAGACAACATGTGGTCCATCAGCTCCGACGGCTTGGAGTCGCCCAGCTTGGGTAGAGAAAGTAGCTGGCGGGCGCGCTCGGCCTCAGTGAGCTCGAAGGTTTCGAGCAGCAGCGCCTTTAGCATCTTGTACTTGCCGCCCTTCGGAGGATCCTGGAGAAGGCTCACCACTCTGGTCGCAGTGGAGCTGCTGAGCGCAGACACGACATAATAATACTTCGTGTCATCAGCAGAAATGCTCTGAATGGCGAAGTGGGCCTCAGCTTGTGCGAACCAAACAGCAGCTTGTCGTTCCCAAAACTCAGGCAGTTTATCGAAACTGCGCTTGTCGCCATGTTCGTTTGAAGCTCCCAAAACGTTCGAAAGCAAGACGGGGTCACCAATGCAGAAGTTGCAGATAAGGAGAGGGCGAGACACTTCTTGGCTTGTTCAAAGCTTCTTTATTCCAACAGAACTAAACTAATACCGGAACTCACGCATCTTTTATAACACAAATCACTCTTAAGGGGGCGTGGCTCCAACAACCGAGCGCACGCCACGCCCATACCATCAATAGCCCCACTGGTCCCGTGCCTGTGGATTATGTCTCAATGGGGTAACCCCCACAATGTCATGGGTGCCTCCATTATGACGTCATAATTCGACAAGTACAAAACATCATCCGATAAAGATGACATTTCTTGAGCATAATCTAGGGCTAAATTGATGGAGAAAAAAATAATGATGACGTCATCGGTCACGTGATTCGGTCGCCATATTTGTTTTAACACAAAAGCCCTAAAAACCACTGAAAAGACATCCTGGCAAGGGTTTGCAATCTCTGATTGCCTATTTCTAGTTACTTTTATAATATCGTACATACCATGAATAATCACATAAAAATATTTGATTATCCTGATCCCAGCATAAAATTTGAAGCATCAAAAGTGTATTTAAACTTCAGAACAAATTCCATTGAAAAATCACAAGACGGACTGAACCATGGATTGCATGCTTCGAGGGAGTATTGCATGAGGGAATTTGGGAATGAAAGGTATATTGTGATGGGAATAGTACGAGGGTTAACATGGTGTGTGTTGGTACAAACAGGTGGAGAGGTTCTGTGTGTGACACGGACGAAATGATTGGAGTTATTTAAGATCCGGATCCAGAAGTACATACGAAGTACTACACAAATATTATCTGATGCAACAACATGCACACTGAAGACAACTTTAACAGTTAATCGTAGTTTGGCCAACTGTGTAAATTAGATATTTTTTCGCTGACCTGGAACATAGTTCCAAGAAGCCTATCGGATGGCGCGTTGCCTATCCGTCTTTCCATCAGTCAGTCCGTCAGTCCTTCTGTGAGTTAGTCAGTCCTTCAGTCAGTCTGTCCATCCATCAGTCTGTACATCAGTCTGCCCGTCAGTCCGTCTGCCAGTCTGTATGTCAGGCCGTCCATCAATCCATCTGTCAGTCTGTATGTCAGTCCGTCTATCAGTCCATCTGTCAGTCCATATATCAGTCCATCTGTCAGTCCGTCCATCAGTCCCTCTGTCAGTCTGTATGTCAGTCCATCCATCAGTCCGTCCATCTGTCAGTCCGTCCATCAGTCCATCCTCCAGTCCGTCTGGCAGTCTGTCCGTCAGTCCGTCTGTCAGTCCGTCCTTCAGTCCATCTGTCAGTCTGTATGTCAGTCTGTCCATCAGTCAGTCCTTCTGCCAGTCTGTATGTCAGTCTGTATGTCAGTCCGTCTGTACATCAGTCCATCCATCAGTCAGTCCTTCTGCCGGTCTTTATGTCAGTCCGTCTGTCAGTCCATCCGTCCATCAGTCCATCTGTCAGTCTGTATATCAGTCCGTCTGTCAGTCTGCCCGTACGTTCGTCCATCAGTCCGTCCATCAGTCCATCCGTTAGTCCGTCTGTCAATCTGTATGTCAGTCCGTCTGTCAGTCTGTACATCAGTCCGTCTGTCAGTCTGTCCATCAGTCCGTCTGTCAGTCCGTCCATCAGTCCGTCCATTAGTCCGTCTGTCAATCTGTACGTCAGTCTGTATGTCAGTCCGTCTGTCAGTCCGTACGCCAGTCTGTATGTCCGTAAACACTTGCAACTTATCTTCTCAGAAACTGCTGATGGGATTGTGACCACACTTGGCAAAAAATATATTTGGTATGTTTCTGATATTTGGAAATGATAATGATATCTGGAACTCGTTTGTTCACGGCATTAAAAAAAAATCGGGGTCTAAGGATGTCCACGAGGGGTGGTTGCCCACCAAACTAGTTATTTTTTTGTTTGTTTGTATCAAGTCTTATAATTACATTATTATAATTCTAAATGCTTCCCTGTCTTCTAGCAGCCATTGAAATTGGTTTAAAATACAGTGATACTGTTTAAAATACCTTTAGTTGGTGTCGTACACTGCTTTATTCTACCAGGTGAGCGCCCTGGGGTATTGCCCCTATTTTTAGTCTGTTAGTGTTGCGGTGAACATTTGATAAATCGCTGGTGTACAATTGGCATACCGCATTGATTCCTGAGAGCTGCTGGGAAGCATGGACGAGCAATGAGATGATGAGTGCCTGACGCATGGAGGGCATGCAAATTAGGCGAGGAATGGAGACATGTTCTTCCTGTTGCATGGCACGCTGTTCCTCTAACATCTCCTTTAATTCTGTTTCCACATCCACCACGCCACGCAGTTGCAGAAGCACTGAGGAAAATGTAACCGTTTTGTATTCAGTTGAAAGAGACGCAACAACTCATGTATGACTATTCCTCCAATACATGCATTTCATGTAGAAAGTCTACACCTCCTTTCAGAATGTTCACCTTTTGTTGCCTCATAGCCTGAAATTAAAATGCATTAAATCAGACTTTTTCCACCTTTATATTCACATAGTAACCCACAATTTCCAAGTGGAAAAACAAATTATACAAATTTCAGAAAATTAATTTAAAATACAAAACGACATGGTATTCATAGAATACTTGCAACTTGGTGTGAGCCAAATCTTCTGTTTTTGAACAAAAAAAATTCTTTAATCCAATATGGCTGCCAGACCACGTGAGCGATTACATCATTAATTTATATTCTCTAATATAATTGTTGCATAGATAACACTCAATAAATTTCAAACTGATCAGACTAAGCGTTGTCCTTGTCGAATTATGACGTCATTAAGGCACCAATGACGTCATCATTAATACAATACTTATTCCCCATATGGAGTTCTTTACAATGAGCCACGTTTCATTTTTTTTCCTATGGAGCTGGAGATATAGAGGTTGTTGTGGAAATCATTCAAGTCCACAACTTTAGTCCATCTGTTGGTTTAATTCCATTAAGACCTTTGACATCATTCTGCAAATACAGGAATGCAATAGAAATAAGGTTTGGCATCACATAGGTCAATCCATAATATAGTTCAATGAAAGCAAGCGTAATATTCTATGCGGTACGTACCGTTAGCGAGTCTACTAGTCATTGTAACATGTCACAGGAGAAGTTGCCTAGAGCAGCGGCCGCATCGGGTCTTATAGCCGCGCCCCCCTAGTGGTGTCAGCGAGCAGCGAGCATCACCTGGGTTCAGCGTTAATACGATTTCACTACATTCTCCCCACCGTTAGAATTACACTGCCGTGCGGCTAGAATCGAGTGAGCGTCAGCATTAACAGGGTGCGGAATTATGGTATCGGTCGGCCCAACCGTACCGGTCCGGGCGGCGAATTTCCCTGCCAGCATGGGTCCGAAATTCCCCGGGTACGGCATCACGTAACCCAGAGACCCCGGCGTCGGAGTAGCTGCCGGAGTCAGGTGACGGGGGGGGGGGGGGTACCACCAAGCCGTCAGGTAAGGGTGGATGTGGCGAAGGGAGGGTCGGCAGACGTTCAGTGACGGAAGTGTCGGAAGAGTCCATAGTCTCATAGATTGGCTCGTCCGGTTCCTTATAAGGGTCGGTGACCCCGCATGGGGCAAGATGGCGTACGGAGACTGTGGACTCACGCCCATCTGCCGTCATCACACGTGCATGCTCGGGATTAGCCTGGAATACCTGCACTTTGTCCACTAAGGGGTCGTACTTGCTCGTGCGAACCGCCCGTTTGAGATAGGCCGGCCCGGGCTCAGCGAGCCAACTGGGTAAAGACCGTATACACCCCGTGCTCCTCGGGTGGTGGAAAAGTCTCTCGTGGGGAGTCTGGTTGGTGGCCGTACATAGTAGAGTCCTGATCGAGTTCAGCGCCACAGGTAGCGACCAAGCCCATTTATCGAGGCCCCGGCCGAGGGTCCAGAGGTTGAGCACGACGGCCCTCCATATAATCCCGTTGAAGCGTTCGATCTGCCCATTCGCTTGGGGTCTGTACGGCATGGTATAACTAGAAGCGACGTTATTTTGGAGAAAGTAGCCTCGCACTTCCTGAGACAAAAAGACCGCACCCCGATCAGTATGCACGTAGGCCGGGTACCCAAATATAGAGAACAAATTCTGCAGGCATCGCATTACCGTGGCAGCCATCATATCCACGCACGTATAAGCAAAAGGAAATCGCGAGTACTCATCGATGATAGTGAGCAGATAGCGAGAGTTACTCGGCACCGGCAACGGGCCCTTGAAATCCATCGCCAATCTTTCCCACAGCCTCGTAGCCCTAACCAGCGTCCCCATGGGAGGGTTATAGAAACGTGGTTTGATTTCCGCGCATATAGCGCAGTCGCGACAGATACGGCGGATATCGTCAATCGAGTACAGTAGATTGCCACGTTGCACAAAATGAGCGAAACGCGTTACGCCCGGATGCCCCGCAGTTTCATGCAAAGCACGTAGGCCCTCCAGAGTGACGATGCCCGCGCACGTAACCGGTCTCGATAAGGCGTCGGCGACATGGTTATCCTTCCCCGGGCGGTATTTGATAGTGTAGCAGAAGTCGGCAAGCTCTATACGCCAGCGAGTGATTTTCTCATTCTTAATGCGCTGGGCATGTAAGGTGTCGTACATGAACGTAACACTTTGTTGGTCCGTGATGATTTGGAAGCATCGCCCGAGTAAGTACGGGCGCCATCGCCGAATCGACTCGACGATCGCGTACGCTTCCTTTCGACAGACGAATGTCTCCGCTCAGCGGAGGTAAGAGTCCGTGAAAAGAAAGCCACCGGACGCCCTCCTTGGGAGAGGGTCGCCGCTATGGCATGATCCGAGGCATCACTTTCTAGGACGAAAGATCCGCTCTTGTCGATCGTCGCCACAGCGGCACTGGCGATGTCGGCCTTAAGGCCTCCAAAGGCCGCCAAAGCGGCCTGACGCAGAGGGAAAGTGTCGCAGGCCACAAGGGGGTGAAGTTTCGCGGAGAAATTTTGGACCCACTTAGAGTAATGGGCGAATAGCCCGAGAGCGCGCTTCAGGGACGCCCGATCGCTGGGAGGGGCCATGTCGAGCAGAGGTCGCAGACGCTCCTTATCCGGAGCGACAGAGCCATGGGTCACGGTGTACCCCAGAAGATCTATCTTGCGTAGGGAGTATTGACACTTAGCCTCGTTCATGGTTAAGCGATACCTCTGCGCGACCTCGAGGAAGCGCTTCAGATTAGCATCATGGTGCCCTTGGTCATACCCACAAACCGTAAGATTGTCTAGATAGAAGTAAACATCGGTCAAGTTCTCCCTCGCAATGAGGTCATCCATGGCCCTCTGAAAACAGGAGACCCCGTTCGTCACCCCAAAAGGCAATCGAGTAAACTGGTACAACCGTTGCCCCGACTCAAATGCGGTATAGATACGATCGGCCCTAGAGATAGGGATCTGATGATACGCACTACGGAGATCAAGAGTGCTGTAGACCGAGTATTGGGCCACCTGTCACACCAGCGCGTCCATCCCCGGAAGGGGGTAGGCATCCAGCTGTGTAAAGCGGTTAATCGTTTGGGAATAGTCGATTACCATGCGGCGGCGGTGTGCTTCGCTTCGCACCACTAAGACCTGGGCCCGCCACGGCGACCGGCTAGGTTCTATGATACCGTCTTTCAAGAGCTGAGCCATCTCTCCCGCAATGAATTGCATGTCTGCTCGAGAGTAGCGCCGTGATTTTACCGCCACAGGTGTACAGTCGGAGGTTAAATTGGGGAACAGCGAAAGTGGCTGGATTTCCATCTTCGCTAGGGCACACACAGCAAGCGTGTCAGGCCCACCAAACTCCATTTCCAGTCGTCCATGTCGCTTAGGAAAATCGTGTCCCAATAGAATATCAGCACATAAAGCAGGTAAGACCATGAGGTGTACATCTGGGAAAACCCGTCCCTTTATCACGAGTTTCAATCGACATTCCCCCTTCGTGCTGAGCCGAAGTCCCTGGGAAGCCATGAAGATCCGTCTCGTAGCCCCCAAGACCTGCCAACCATGCCTGTGCACTAGTCGCTGATCAATAAAACTATCCATAGACCCTGTATCCACCAAGGCATGCACACAATGGCCCTCGACCATGAGGGGAATAATGGCTTGAGCCAGGCCAGACGAGCCTGCTGGGAGTGGGACAGAACCACCCGAGTGAGTCGGTCGCGCCTCGCGGGTGGATCCTATGCCAGCTGCAGTTTTCCGGGCGTCAGAGGGTGTCCGTGGAGTTTCGTATAAGTTGTCAGGGAGCGTTCCCATGCAATCAGCAGTTCTGCGGTCGTTGCCGGAGTATTCGTTGTTAATGGGGCATTCGTTGAAGCTGTCAGAGAGCTTTCCCATGCATTCCGCAGTTTTGCGGTCTTTGGCGGAGTTGGAGCCGTCAGAGAGCTCCCCCATGCGGTCCGTTGTCTTGCCATTCAAAATCGCTGTTTGACGAGTATGGGCCTCCGTAGTTTGTACCAAACACGTGTCGCCGCCAGAGGACGCTGTACGCTCGAGAGACGTGACGGTTACGTACCGCTGGGGTTTGGCGTAGCCCCAAAGTCCCTCGCGTTGCCCGGAGTCTAGTCAAGGACGCACGTTCCATGTCCGATTGAGGATGAGACAGTTGTGGCTGTTCGGTGTCTCTTGCCAAGGTCGGTTGGGCGACCAGGGGCCCGCGAGGAGGGGCACTGCCCATTAAAGCCGGGTAAGGCGCCGTGTTCCGTGCTCGGCCCATAGGCTCTGCAATAAGCCCATTCAAGGTCGCGCGCGGCCGCGAACCGCGTACGATTTTCCGGCACACTTTTGCATAGTGCCCCTTTTGCGAGCACATATGGCATATTGCGTCCCGAGCCGGACACACTAACTGGGGATGTCGTTGACCCCCACAGAAGTAGCATGTGGCTCCGCGTAAGGCCTTGGGTCTGGCCGTAGCGGCAGCCGTCAGGATCCCCGGATCCTCCGCCAGGGCAACCTGGAGTTCCGCGAGCGGGTCCGCTCCCGGTTCTTCGGCGGTAGCACTCTCCGGCCATGCGTGTAGCGAGGTCCCCGCCAAGAGGCGCGTGCGATCATAGTCGTTCGACTGCAGCCGCGCTTCGGTATATACTGTTCCTTGTTCTAGAGCCGCCGTGAAGGTCAGGTCGGTCTTCTCCAAGAGCTTGAGCCTGAGGTCCTGAGAGGAGACTCCAGGGACGAAAGCGTCTAGGAGAAGGTCATCTTGTACCTGCTCGTGAGTCCGTGGCTCCTGGGTGCTGTCTAGCAGGAGTTGCCGGAGCTCCTGGGCATAGTGATCCATCGACTCGTTTGGTTGCTGGCGTCGTGATGACAGCAAATGCCGAGCATACACCACGCTCCTTTTCTTTATGTACAATCGCTTGAGCTCCGCAACAGCGAGGTCGTACATTGCACATCGTGCAATACTGTTGTACACCTTGTAGTCGACTTTGGACTGGAGCGCTGCTAGCTTCGTGGCAGCTGTCGGCACGGCGTCCTGGTCAGCGAACTGGTTCTCCAAAGTTTTCAACCAGTGAGTCAGTTGCAAACCAGCATCCGGGGCTTGCGGGTCGGCGCAGAATTGCGATACCACCAGCATCTTGTTTCCCACCATGTCCGTAGATTTTAATGGAATTAAGTGTTGTGGAAATCATTCAAGTCCACAACTTTAGTCCATCTGTTGGTTTAATTCCATTAAGACCTTTGACATCATTCTGCAAATACAGGAATGCAATAGAAATAAGGTTTGGCATCACATAGGTCAATCCATAATATAGTTCAATGAAAGCATGCGTAATATTCTATGCGGTACGTACCGTTAGCGAGTCTACTAGTCATTGTAACATGTCACAGGAGAAGTCGCCTAGAGCAGCAGCCGCATCGGGTCTTATAGCCGCGCCCCCCTAGCGGTGTCAGCGAGCAGTGAGCATCACCTGGGTTCAGCGTTAATACGATTTCACTATAGAGGTACTACCTTTTTTCGGTTTTTATAAGATGGCGTCTGTACCACGTGACCTATGACGTCATAATTATCATTAAATTATTCTACGGGAGGAGGCGTTACTATGGTGAAAATTTCGTGTTCTTAAAACCAACAGTTGCAGAAAAAAACAGTAGTATCGTTTTCGTAAAAATTCATACTGATCAGAAGAAGCATTATACATGTCGAATTATGACGTCAAAACGAAGGCACCGATGACATCATCATTAACATATCTTATTCCCCATGGGAGTACTTGACAATGAGCCATGTTTTAATTTTTTCCATGGAGTGGCTTCAGAAATATCTAGGTGCAACTTTTTTCCAAGATGGCGCCTGTACCATGTGACCAACGACGTCATAATTGGTTCACGAGTTATCAAGTGACCACTATATTCGTCATGTGTGTGCGTCTGTGTGTATGTGTGTGTGTGTGTGTGTGTGTGTGTGTGTGTGTGTGTGTGTGTCTGTCTGTCCGCAGCATAACTACCCGATGATATCATCCAATCTTGATGAAACTTGGGTGGGAGGTTGATATCATGATCTAGTTGTGTCCTGCCTAGAGTGGGCGTATTGCGCCCATTGTGGGCGGAGCCATGCCAAAAAAAGATGTCTTGTTAGGGGGTAATCGAGTTCAAGCTACATCTTCTCCGAGGGGTTTGGTGGAATCTGACAGGGGTTTTGATATTTGGTTAGGCCAATGTCATGTGTATTTTTGTCATGTCATGTGTCATGTGTAGCCCCACGGAGCTCGATTTTTTTTTTTTCATTTCATTTTTCACCGAATTTTCGGTATTGTGTAGCTAACTAACCTCATAACTGATTATACTTTATTTTCCATCTCATTTCAAGGTCAGTAACCTTCGTTTTGACATTTCCGGACCTGGCCTGTCCGGGCCTGTTTCGGTTATAGTCCGTCCTTTGTCATTGAATACCGCTCGCTCGTGAACCATCGTTGTTATCATTAAAATATTCTACATGAGGAGGTGCTCTTATGGTGAAAGTGTCATGTGAATCGGACCAATAATTGCAGAGAAGCAAAACTTCATACTGATCCGATGAAGCATTATATTGTAACGAATGTGGAAACGTTACAATGTGAACGTTACAAAAGTACGGTAACACCCTGTTAATGTAAATAATGGTCGCAGTCGGCCTCCTAGTTAATTCCATGAAACTTACACGCAGGTCACGATATATCTTTTAAATAGTGTATTTCCTTATTCCATGTAGGCTAAATATGTGTTTCCCACTAGATTGACTTTGCATTGTATCAAACAAAATAAGCGTAGGCCCTTCCAATTTCCCCAAAAACCTCCCTTCCAATTGCCTTCCGCATTTTGGGCGGTTTTCTTCAACCACCATTGGCCACGAGGTAGGGTTGGGGAAGAAAGGCGTGTCTCCACCTCGTCATAAGAGGGAAGGAGTGAACCAGCCCTAACAGCCAATCAACACCGCGGTGAGCGACCCGGTAGGCGTGCCCTCGGAGCCGGCGGCTTGATTTCGCCCGAGGTGATAAAAGCGACTGTAAGGGACTGCTTTACCAGAGGCCTTGGGAGATGAGCAAAGAGACTGCACCAAGAGGATCGGTGAGATGCGAAACGCTCCAAGCCAAGGAGGAGAGGTACTCGGCAAGGAAACCAGCTTTGGAGAGATGCGCTGAAAGGAGGGAGACGGCTCCACCATAAGAAGAGGAGCAGGTGTGCCGAACCAGCGCGTGGCGTCTACCGCAGCGGATACGCGACGAAGGGGTTTCCCGCCAAAACCGCGAGGAATTGCGAGCTGCGGCCTCCCGACTTTGCCTCTCTCTCAAGCAATCCACCTCAAGCCCTACCTGCCTGCATTATCCCCTGTGTAAGTGTGAACGTCCTGTCCTGCTCGTTGTCTTGGGGCTAAGTAAAAATGAATAGTGTAAGTTAACGATTCGCTGTGTTACTGCTTCTTCCATCCATTGCTGTGTGTGTATAATAAATCTGTTCTTCCTCCGTATTCTTCTTCTTCTTCTTTTTCATTCTCTTTCGGTCGCTTTAGAGATTTCCCGATTGAATATCTGTGGGGCGATCTGGTCAACGTCGGGTGGAATCGGGTTCTAATCGGGGAGTAACTGTTCGGACGCGGTTAAATACACCACCGCTCGGTCAATATAACATCTAAAGCCGCGTCTGTAACAATTGGTTGTCAGGAGTTGGATTCGGACCTGGGACTAAATTTGTTAGGCCCAAATTTTGGAACACCAATTGTACTATTAGAGTAACAATTGGTGTCGAGGAGTTGGATTCGGACCTGGGACTAAATTTGTTAGGCCCAAATTTTGGAACACCAATTGTACTATTAGAGTAACAATTGGTGTCGAGGAGTGAAATCGTACCCGAAATCGGACCCGAAGCGCGCTTAACGCGCTCAAAATTTGGAGCTGCTGGAAATTTGTGTTGTTTTAAAGCAAAACCCGAATTTTGAGATCGCGCCATGGACAATCAAGGCGATCGGATGTCGGTGGGAGAGATAGACAGGGTGGAATCGACCCAGGACCTAGGGGAAATGTATGTGGATGAAAGGGAGGAGGAGAGCAATGAGGAGGCGGTTGAGGGGGTATCAGGCGCACCAAATGGCGTCCTCGCGCACGTGGGCGTAGCGGCACCAAATTTTGCCGCGGCCGCTACCGCAGCAGCGCCGCTGGTGGATTTGAACCTTTTTATGATGCAAATGAAGGCCCTTATGGAAAAGAATAGTGAGCAATTGGGAGACCAAATTAGAGGTTTGAAAAGCAGTATGGGAGAGATGGAGGGCCAAATGGGGGTAATGGGAAACCAAATGGGGGTAATGAGGGACGGAGCGAGGGCTGATAGTGAGTGATTGGAGGGCCAAATGGGGGTAATGAGGGACGAAGCGAGGGGTACCGGTGAGGGATTAGACAAGAAATTTGAGGGGTTAGACAATGGGATAAAAGAGGTGCAAAATGGGTTAATGGGGTTAGAAAATAGGATGGAAGGCAAATTGCGGGAGATAGGGGAGCAATCCGCCCGAGAAATCAAACAAATGGGAGAGCAGATAGAGGAGGTGAAAATCGGGGTAGAAACCAAACTGGATGCTCAGAGGGATGAATTGGGACAGATGAGGGTGGCATCTACAAAAGAAATGGAGGAAATACGACGAGGGGTAAGTGAGGAGGTTTCGGGGCTACGCGAGGAGGTAAAGCGAGGGGAGAAGTGTATGGAGAAAGAGGTGAGAAATAATACGGCTAAGTTACAAGGGGGAATAGAAGATATGACGAAGGGAGTAGAACAGCTGACAGTCGGACAAAGGGAACTAGCGGACCAAGTGGAAAAGAACACTGCAATCATCGGGGGTTTAAAAGCGACACAAAAGGACATTAAAAACGAATTAATAGCAACACAAAAGGAATGTCAGATGGTACATGAGGGGTTGACGAAGAAGTTGGAGGAGGTGACAGAAGTGATGGAGACGAAGGACCGAGAGGTGAGGACGCACATCGAAACGGTTAAGGTGGCGTTAGAGGAAGAGATAGAGGGGGCGCACCGGGAGATGAAGGAGGTAAAGGAAAAATCAGAGGAGGTGGAAGAGGGGGTGAGTGAAATTAAGAAGAGACGGAGGGAAACTAAAAGGGAGATAAAGGAGGAAGTCATGGAATATGTACAAGGTCTGTGTTCAAATCATGATGAGGTGCTCACTAACCAAATAAAAAGTTTGCAGGTGGCAGAGGAGGTGCGACGACGAAGTACGGAGGTGAGTGGCAATGTATATGATGTGAGGAAAGCTTCAGTCGGCTTGGGGGTTGCTTTGGATCCGGGTGTTCGTGAAAGGCCGTTGGTGAAGTGTGCGACAGGTCTGGTGTGCGAAAAAAGAGGTGTGCGAGAATGTCCGACCATGGGGTGTGTGAGGAAAAAGCGCACGCCAAGGAGTGAGTGTGCCGTCAAGAGTGAGTTGGTCGAAGCGTGTGTGAGAGGGGGTACATGGAAGCGCGGTGTGGTGAGTGTTACGGAGGAAGTAACGAAAAAGTGTGCGCGAGAGAGGTGTGTAACGGACGGGTGCATGAGGAAAGAGTGCGCTGTCGAGAGGAAGGGTGAGTGCGTTGTCAAGAGTGGAGGTGAGAGTAGTGAGAGTGAAACGGAGCGTGAGTTGGTTGTGACAGGTGAGCGAGGATGTACACCTGGAATGGAAGGATGCACACCTGGAATGGTAGAGCGTGTGTGGGGATGCACACTTGAGTTGGTCGTGAGGCACGCGGTTGGGTGTGCGGGTGAGAGCACACCTGTGATTGTCACAAAGGAGGTGACCGAGAAAGGGGCGCGAAGAGGTGTGTTGGTGAGGTGTGCGAGCGACGAATGTGTGCCAAGGTGTTCGGTGGTCAGGTGTGTGACCAAGTCGGTGAGCGGAATGAGTGTACCGAGGTGTGTTAGAGAAGGTACGACCAAGAGCAGGGAGACGGCTGCATGTATGAGCAAGAAAGGGGTAGCGTATGCATGTAAGCGTCCAGGTGAAGCGTCGACGGTAACCGGTTTAGCGGTTAGGGCGACTTATAGCCGAATCGGGCCCTCGGTGCGCGTCGGGCAGCTTCGCGTGCCGCGAGGACCAGCGGGGATCCGAACCACGTCGGTTTCGAAAGAACCGCCGTACGCGATCCACGCTGTGCCTCGCTTGGAACGGCCGCGTCCGGGCTCCACTAGGCGGAGCGGGCAGCTGGATAGGAAAGGTCGTCATGGCGACCACGTTTTGTTGAGACGTGCCGGCAGGTCGAGATCGGGACATTGGATGGCTCCACGCCGAGGTGGTGCGTGGGATCTCGGCCCGGGTAAGCCCCCGCCCCTGCCCCGAATGCGGGACGCATCCAGCCGCCGGCACAAAAGAATCCGCGTTCATTGCTCGGCTGTACGAAGCCGGGCTGTAGACGTGAATTGGCGCACCGAGAGGATGTAATAAGTAGACGGGTGATGGTGATAGTGATAGTGATTTAAAACGAAATTTAGAAAAGTGAGTATAATTGGCAGTAAATGGAAAATTTTTGAATTGGTTGGAATCTGGACGAACAAAATTGATAGTGAGAGACCCCCAATGTGGTGGGATGGCAACGCTGTCATCCCTCACAGACGTGGGGCAAATGCGCAATAGTTTATGGGGTGGCTATGACAACCGAGCCAGGGAGGGCTTGGATAATTGTAGGGATCTAGTGAAGATGACATTAGGTAACGTTAAGATTAGTTAGTGACTGATACCTGTAGTGGGGACGCAGGTAGATTAGTGTGGATGATAATGACGTGGGAGCGCAATAGTTTAAAGGGACGACTGGGAAGCGCAAGTTTCAGAGGGGAGTAGTTAGCTGAGATGATGCCGTGTGTGTGAGGATTGAACAGGTGAGAATGGAACAGGTGTGCAACTGAACAGGTGTGTGGAGCAGTGTATGAGGGAGTAGTGGTGATTGCGTGTTGTGTTGACCAAATGGTCCAGGAAGAAAGGAGGGTGCAGGTGGCACCAGGTGTGAGGGCACAGGTGTGCAACAACAGGTGTATGTGGCTGTGTGGAATAAATGGTAGTGTGGAATATCTGGAGTATTGGAATGGATGGTCGTGGAGTGAGTATGGTGGAAATTGTGGAGTGGAGTGGATGGTGCGAAGGTGTGAATGGGGGAAGAGTGGACCCCCATCACGGATACCCGGGGTGGGTAGTGTAAGTGTTAGGTAGAGGGTACAGGTAAATTGTGGTTGGATATTGGCATCTGTGGTGCGGGTGACAGAATGGTATTTGGATGGGTGCATTAGTGTTGTGGAAATGGCTGGGCGTGTAGCCTGTTAGTGTGTGTAGTTGGTTTGGGCACTCCACCACTGTGAGGATGTCGGCCAGGTGAGGCCGCAGGTGGGCTCTGGGAGCCGGTAGTAGTTGTTGTGGATGGGGCCCGAGGATCCGGAGGACGGACCCGGGTAGCCCAGTGCCAGAGGGCACCATGGGGTGACAGAGCCAGGAGAGGGGCTGTCCCCAGTTAGTTAGGTTAGGGTGAGGAGCTAGGTAAGCTCGGGTGGCAACTACAGTGGTGGAGGTGTGCAGGTGGGTAGACCTGTTGGGAGAGCTAGACGTCGCGGCCCAGAAATTGTGCGAGGGCACCGGGAGATGAATCGGGGGAGTGAGACCCCAAATTGAAAAGCACCACAGTTTGGTCAATGGGAATTGGTTATTAGAACCCATAGTGTAAGTTGGCCAATGGATTGGCAGGGAAAGACCCCGGGTAGTGTAGAGTGTGTTAAAGTCATTTAGAAAATAGTTAGGATGAAGGATCTCCTCGCACCATCTGCATCCACTCACCTGAGGTGACAGGTACTCCACACCATGCCATGTTTTGATTATTTTTTATGATGCAAATGTTTGGATTGTGAGACGCATCATGACGTGGGTGTGACATTGTGCGTAATTCCATCTCTCCCTCCTTATGAGGATTGATGATGAATTGGTGATGGCAAATTTTGAGGTAGAGGGATTGTGGTGACGAATTTGGTATAGGGGAAATATGGGGAAGACGTGACAGTAGTGACGAATTGGTAATGTGTAGATTTTGTACATATGGGGTAAGGGCAAGAGTAGGGTAGGTGACAGGGGGGTGACGTACGGTAGGGACGAGCTTTCTCACTTCGCCCTCCGTACGCATTTCGCCTTGCATTGCCTTATTGACGTGTACCCTTGTGACCTTACCCCTCGCTCAATTGTCTTTCTTTTGTCTCCCACATGACCTGTGCGCCATTGGGTGCCGAGGGGAGCGTGCGTGAGGTGGCCATTGTGCGCCCGAGATTCCCAGAACCAGCATGCATTGCGTTGATGTACCACTTTATGGACCGCTGTTCTGCGGCCAAGTACCACTTGATGGACCCCAGGTTCTGGGGCAGGGCACCTCTGTTGGAGACCGGCCATAGTGGCCAGGGAATCTTGCTTGCGGACCTCGGTAAGGTGGCACCTATGCCAAACAGGTGGACCACCCTTAGTTGGCCCCTGAGGCCCTAAATAAAAACGAACACAAGTTGTGCTTTTTATTATGTCCAAATAGGCCGCATGAAGCCAGAAGACGTCGGGAAGAACATCGGCCCAGCAGAGAAAGAGAAGACCACCACCAGTTGTTTTGTTGTGTTTATTATGAACCATGGTGACTGCGCACCGAGTGGTGCTTTTGGTGCTTTGTGGTGCTTTTGGTGCTTTGTGGTGTTTGGTGCTTTTGGGTGCTTTGGTGGTATTGGTACTGGTGCATCGATGCAATGCGTGCTGTCTCCTCCCTCCCAACAGGAATTTCTTTCTCTTGTTCCCTAAAAAAAAAAAAAAAAAAAAAAAAGGTCCTGGGTTGCGTTGTAAATAAGAAATCACGTCATTGTAAATAATGCTCCCCACCGTAAATGTATAGTGTGAGAATAATTCCGTAATTCGGTTAGCTATGGGCTTGAGTCTGTTAGACAGGGTGCAATGCAATAGGGGGACATACTTATTTGTGTTTTAAGATTGTCACACTCAGGGTCAGGTTAATTGTAGAGGGAATTACACCTACGTGTCACACTAAGTTAAAGTTTAATAGGCCCGAGGACGGGCCTGAAGAAAGGAGGGTGCAGTGTAACGAATGTGGAAACGTTACAATGTGAACGTTACAAAAGTACGGTAACACCCTGTTAATGTAAATAATGGTCGCAGTCGGCCTCCTAGTTAATTCCATGAAACCTACACGCAGGTCACGATATATCTTTTAAATAGTGTATTTCCTTATTCCATGTAGGCTAAATATGTGTTTCCCACTAGATTGACTTTGCATTGTATCAAACAAAATAAGCGTAGGCCCTTCCAATTTCCCCAAAAACCTCCCTTCCAATTGCCTTCCGCATTTTGGGCGGTTTTCTTCAACCACCATTGGCCACGAGGTAGGGTTGGGGAAGAAAGGCGTGTCTCCACCTCGTCATAAGAGGGAAGGAGTGAACCAGCCCTAACAGCCAATCAACACCGCGGTGAGCGACCCGGTAGGCGTGCCCTCGGAGCCGGCGGCTTGATTTCGCCCGAGGTGATAAAAGCGACTGTAAGGGACTGCTTTACCAGAGGCCTTGGGAGATGAGCAAAGAGACTGCACCAAGAGGATCGGTGAGATGCGAAACGCTCCAAGCCAAGGAGGAGAGGTACTCGGCAAGGAAACCAGCTTTGGAGAGATGCGCTGAAAGGAGGGAGACGGCTCCACCATAAGAAGAGGAGCAGGTGTGCCGAACCAGCGCGTGGCGTCTACCGCAGCGGATACGCGACGAAGGGGTTTCCCGCCAAAACCGCGAGGAATTGCGAGCTGCGGCCTCCCGACTTTGCCTCTCTCTCAAGCAATCCACCTCAAGCCCTACCTGCCTGCATTATCCCCTGTGTAAGTGTGAACGTCCTGTCCTGCTCGTTGTCTTGGGGCTAAGTAAAAATGAATAGTGTAAGTTAACGATTCGCTGTGTTACTGCTTCTTCCATCCATTGCTGTGTGTGTATAATAAATCTGTTCTTCCTCCGTATTCTTCTTCTTCTTCTTTTTCATTCTCTTTCGGTCGCTTTAGAGATTTCCCGATTGAATATCTGTGGGGCGATCTGGTCAACGTCGGGTGGAATCGGGTTCTAATCGGGGAGTAACTGTTCGGACGCGGTTAAATACACCACCGCTCGGTCAATATAACATCTAAAGCCGCGTCTGTAACAATATATTATGACGTCATAAAGAAGGCACTGATGACATCATCGTTAACATATCTTATTCCCAATTGGGGGTACTTGACAATGAGCCATGTTAATTTTTTCCCATGGAGCGGTTTCAGAGATATAGAAGCGCAACGTCTTTCGATCTTTTCAAGATGGCGCCTGTACCACGTGACCGATGACGTCATAATTATGAGAAAAAAATCGTGTCAATCGGACAAACAGTTGCCGAGAAAATGAATTTTTCAAATGCAGACACGCACGCACATATGCTATACATACACAACCGAATGCCTAACCCTGCTTTTCGATTGGCGAGCGCAGGGTAAAAATAATGTCTTGGTTGGATAAGTGTCCACCTCCACCTGAGTAATACTTGGTGGAAGCACCTTTGGCAGCAATTACAGCTGTGAGTCTGTTGGGATAGGTCTCTACCAACTTTGCACACTTTGATTGGGCAATATTTGCCAATTCTTCTGTACAAAACTGTTCAAGCTCAGTCAAGTTGCGTGGGGATTGTTGATGGACAGAAATCTTCAAATCATGCCACAGATTTTTGATTGGATTTAGGTCGGGGCTCTGACTAGGCCACTCAAGGACATTTATCTTTTTGTTCCTTAGCCACTCCAGTGTAGCTTTAACTGTGTGCTTCCGGTCGTTGTTATGCTGAAAGGTGAACTTCCGTCCCAATTTCAACTTTCTTGTAGAGGACAGCAGGTTTTCTCTAGGATCTTTCTGTATTTTGCTCCATCCATTTTCCCTTCTATCCTGACATGCCCCAGTCCCTGCTGATGAGAAACATCCCCATAACATTATGCTACCACCGTCATGCTTTACAGTAGGGATGGTGTTCTTTGGGTGATGTGCTGTGCTGGATTTGCGCCAATCGTAACATTTTGCATTTATGCCAAAAAGTTCCATCTTTGTTTCGTCAGACCACAAAACGTTTTGCCACATGACTTCAGAATCTCCGGAGTGGTTTTTTGCATTCCTCAAACGGGACTCAAGGTGGGCTTTTTGAGTAATGACTTCCTCCTTTCCACCCTACCATACAGTCCAGACTTGTGGAGTGCTTGGGATATTGTTGTCAAATGCACACAGTGACCAGAGTTTGCCATAAAGACCTGTAGCTCTTTCAACGTTACCATTTGCCTCTTGGTGGCCTCTCTGGTCAGTCTCCTCCTTGCTTCATTGTCCAGTTTGGAGGGATGGCCTGATCTAGGCAGGGTCTTGGTGGTACCATACACCTTCCACTTCTTAATGATTTTTTGACTGTGCTTCAAGGGATATTCAAGCCCTTTGAAATATTTTTTATATGCATCCGCTGATCTGTGCCTTTCCACAACTTTATCCCAGGGATCTTTTGAAAGCTCCTTGGTGCTCATGGTTGAGTCTTTGCTGTGAAATGCACGACCCAGCAGAGGAAACCAACAGGAACAGCTGATTTCATTCTGAAATAAGCAGAATCACCACAATTCAACACAAAGGCCATTGTGTTGGTGTGTGATTGGAAAGTGATTGGTTACACCTGAGCTAATTTACAATTGCTATTATAAGGGGGTGGACACTTATCCAAACAAGATATTCTAGTTTTATATTTTTAATTGATTTTCTGAAATTTGCAGAATTTGTTTTTCACTTGGAAGTTGTGCATTACGATGTGTAAATAAAGGAGGAAAAAGTCTGTTTTAATGAAATTTAACTCCAGGCTACAAGGCAACAAAAGGTGAAAAATTTGAAAGGAGGTATAGACTTTCTATAGGCACTGAACATCACTCTAATTTTGGTTTACATCAAAACCAAAACATTCAAGGTACAACTTTGGTTAAATCATTATTCCCACGTTATTGGAATCTGTTCAGGGCTGATTTTATTGATAGAATTTTTGTTCCAACTTCTCCCCCTCCTCTCCATATCCTTTGCCACCTGTTGATAGCATAATATATCCATATTTAACAGATTTAACTCTCTCATGCTACTCATACCAGCAGCTGAATAAGCAGCACATAATATCTGTTTTGATAACAAACAGTTTCCATTATATAGACATTTACATCATTATAGTTTTATCATGCAGTTCTGCAAAGATATCGTATTTTGAAAATTATTCATAACTAGCAAAGGTACCTGCCAGGCAACACAGGGTCGCTTTGTGATTGGAATATTAAGAGAGGGGGGGGGGGACAGAGGGGTGGGGAAGGGGAATGGGGGAGGGGAGGGGAAGGGGAATGGGGGAGGGGAGGTAAAGGGGGTAGGGAGGATGGATGGGGGAGGCAACATGAAGGGAGGGGAACAAAGGCAACGTGACTGGAGGGGAATGGAAGGCAGCATTAGAAGAGAGGAGGCAAAGGCAGCACGAGGAGAGGGGAGGGAAATTTCATACAATCAATAACATAAGAATAGCGCTCAAAGTTGAGCATCAAAGTCATGTATAATCATCAAAGTCAAATTAAGCAAATGAAAGGTAAGACAATGGTGGACAACGACATGTTCCATTACCAAGCTGCTTGGAAAGCGCTCACCAAGTGGCTTAAGCACTCGAACAAGCACCTCCAATAAAACAGTTGAGGTATCCGGAGTGGCCAACTATGTCCGAATTGGACAAATGAGAGCTTTTCAACAAGTCAGAACTGCTGCGACGGTCAATTCCGAAGTTAAATTTTTGAAATTCGATCCAGGTGAAGGATTATCGAGCTTATCACATGTTAGATGTAAAACGTGTGTGGGAATTAAATGAAGGTATGAACACTGGTGTTTATAAGCATTGCGATGTATACAGGAATACAGCAATTCGTAGGTATGAAGATCAGCGATATTACCATTCGTAGATATGAAACTTCATTGTACAGAAATTGACCTGTTCAGAGGCAAGGCATGCTTTCGTTAAGCGGACAAAATTGTGGAATTAAGACCCGGAGCTGGAAGCAGGTTAACCAAAGGTGAGCCTGTATCTAGTATTAGTGTAAATTTTAGCATAAATGATATTCAAAAGGGGTGTTTAAACACAGTCAAGCACCCAGTTTTCATTTATCCACTCCCTTGGAGTTCAAGAAGTATACATGCAAAGTTTGGGGCTGCTAAGTATCATGGTTTTGGAGTTATGGAGGAGACAGAGACACACACACACACACACACACACACACACACACAGCCTTTTATTATGATAATAAAGACAAAATTTTACGATATGCAGAGTAAAATCAAATGTCTAGCATACAAGCACCAACAACACAATCTTTCATGGGAATTTATAGATTAAGACATATCCGATAATAAAGGTGTTTCCATGTTTAGTGGGGAAAACATTAGATATTAAACACATCCATCCTGTGAGCAAAATTTAATTTGAATGTAAAAAAAAAGCTTAAAAACTCACTTATTTAATGAAAGCATTTTACAAACACATTTCAGTGTGATAATACTCCTTGCAGATTTCTGCACTTTATTTGGAAGAAGAAGATGAAGACGTAATCTGCAATATTGTACATAGGCTGGTAATTTTAACATGTTTCAGTAATACAGTAAAAAACACAAATTCAAAATTCTCCATCCTTTCCTCATCCTCCCTCTTACTCCATTGTCTTTTCTCTTCAGTCTCTATCTTTTCTTCAGCAGGTCTTTCCGTTCTTTCTCTCTCCTCCAACCGACCCTATATGATTATACATATGCAGCCCTCTTGTAAGTTTTCAATATGCGCTGTCCACCATTTTCTTCATATATGTGATCAGGACATAGGACCCATACATATGATACCCACCAAATTACTGTATGAATAACTAAAGCTATGAATAATTTTCAATATACTGTATATATATTGTTACAGCCACAGGTTTTGGGATATACTACAAGGGGGTGGTGGGTTGCCTCGGTTCATCCCGGACTACCAGACCTGAGGCCGCCGAGTTCGTGTCCAGACGGGTTGCTAATCAACCGCTAATGCCAATTAGTTGATCACGTGGGCCAGGGTTCGCCGTCTAATTACCGTTTACCTGGGGGTCACATGGTTTTCTAGCCGGAGACTGTGCCCTCGATATGAACTGATCGTGTCTTATCTTCAGATATAAATTGGATGCAACCGAGCAAAACTGCCACTGCACATTGGATATAGAATAAAACCACCTTTAGAGGCCATTTTTCCCCGCAAGCGGGGGTTGGCCTTTTTCGGGAACTGTGGTTGTTGTTGTTTTTCGGTCCCCTTTTTGAAGCAATGTTTTACGGCCGGATGCCCTTCCTGACGCCAACCCTTTTTGCCGCCTTTAACGACAAGCAGGGAATTACCAGTGAACTGGTACTCAATTTGCCGACCTCGGAAGGATGACAGGCTGAGTCAACCCCCCTGGCATTAATTCAGCGATTGACTGGGATTCGAACCCAGGATCCTAGGATCCTAAGCCGGCACCCTAGCCGCTAGCCCAACACCAGGGTGTTGGATATAGAATGATTCGAGCAATTTAATGTACAAGCAATCAAAAATGCGCAGCAATCAACAAGGTCAGCAAAAATGTACAAGGAGGCGATGTGCAAGGAATTCAGGGTGCAAGCAATTAAAATGTACAGCAATAAGGACAGGGACAAAGAGCATAGTTACACCAAACTATCTATCTTATGCAATTACCTATCTAAACACAGCACAAGGACGCCCAATCAGAATCATCTGCGGAAGGTAGAGAAAGTAAGAGAGATTAAAGCAGGATGAGGTGGTTGTGACCTCTTTTGATCACCGTGCGTGGGCCGACGAGCCTGCGCTGTCCATTCGTTGAGGGAAGGGGTAAAAAAAAAGAATGGGCTGAGAGCTCTTCTCTGCCTCAAATTGATGCTCACACTGAACTCTTCCGACATCCCAGGACCAAACAAAAGTCTTCCCTTCATTCCCTTGTACATCCCTTCCACCAACCTAACTTTTGCTTCCGGCACTCCCATTCATTTTAGTGTCACCATCACCATCTCTCTCGGAACAGTGTCGTAGGCCTTCTCCAGATTCTGGGGTAACTTAATTACCTAAGCTTGAAATTGCAATCTGGTAATTGCAAGTTCAATTCCTGCTGCTGCTGGGAAGGCAACAACAAACCTCTGAAAGATTGTTTTGGTAACTTTGACAAGATTTCCTTAAAAAAGTTAAATTGGATGGACTGATTAATTTAAATAACGAGTCCCATCCTTCATGCATATTCCACTCTCAGAACAATTTGTTAATCTGTTTATATATACCTTTGTTTGCTTCATTCTTCTTGCTGAGGTTGATGAGAAGGAAGCGAGGGCTATGCACACTGAAATACAACAGAAAAACTTGAAGAAGAGATGGAAATGCGGTGAAACCACAGAGCAGTGGCCACATTTTTTCACTCCCCATCAACCATTCGAGGCCCAGAATCTAACAGCCGGGGTAGAACGAAAAAATGGACAGGTATATTTGTTACCTTAAATAAATATTTAAATACAATCTTAGCAGTAAAAAAACACGGGTGGGTGATTACAAGCTTCATGCAAATTCTACTGCAAAAAGGCCTTTTCATTGTGAAACAATTCAAAGCACAGTCTCAAGCCAACAGATTTATCAACTGAATGTTTGACGTGTTTCATATGTGAAGTGGAGTTTCATTTTATGGACCTTTCAAGACTACAACATTGATGTTATTCCATTGTAAAAAAAAAAAAAAAAATTCACATTGAGAACACATCACTTACAGCTCCTGATTTTAAGTTCAGTTCAGTACACCCATTCAAACACCCCCCAAAAATGGCACACTTACCTCCATCAAGCAAAGCCTAACATATTTCACAGTGTTAGAATAAGGCCTATATAATGGATTCTCCATAGCCATGTAGTACGAATAAAGGTGTTATTGTTTACCGGTGTCTATAAGCCACCACATACAAGATGGCCACCTCGAGTGAAACCAACATAACCCCATCCCACCCTCCCCCAACTTGTCCTTATTGGCGAATTTAACAGATATGACACATTGTGGTGCTATCCTATCTACAAACATAGGGTCAATACCCACGGCGCTCACCTGGTAGAATAAACGGTATACAGCACTGACTAAAGGTATTTTAAAACAATTTGAATGGTTGCTAGAAGACAGGACAGCATGTAGAATCGTACAAACATAATCACAAGACTTTAAACAAACAAACAAAAAAATACTTATTTTGGGGGGCAACCCCTACTCACCCCCTCTTCAGACCTCACCTCACATCACCCCCTCCTGTATACCTCTTCAGACCCCAATTTTTCTAATGCTTTGAACAAACATCGGTACATCATGGGTGATGAAGGTTGTGGTGAAGTTTCAATGAAATTGTGTATGTAGTTTCAGAGAAAAGGGCAAATACATATTTTGGGGGGAAACCCCCCAGTAGACCCCTCACGGCCAGGGTTTTTTTTAATGCTGTGAACAAACTTTGGTACAACGTGGGTGATTAAGGTTATGGTCAAGTTTCATCAGAATTGCATGAGTATATTCTGAGAAAAAGCACATATCTATTTTTGGGGGGGGGGGGGGGGGTCAAAACTGGACCCACTTTGACCCCCCATAGACCCCTTTAATAGTCAGGTTCACTATGTTAACAAATATAATTTCGTTCAAAAATTTGGGAGATTAGCAAAACTATACATTTTTGGAATCATCAGAGCATGGAGAATCCGAAAATCAATGTTGGCATTTGCACAGACACAGATTTTGGATTTTCAAAATGGCCGCCATAAAATACATATTTTGCGCGATCTCGGCTTCTAGTCAACCTAGAAACTTAATTAAATATGCTAATCCTATGTTTTCTGGGTCAAGGAATCCAATGAAGGCCTCAAAATAGTGCTCAGGATGATAGAAAAGCAACAAACAAAGGTAATTGAAAACCATTGTCTTTATATTTGTGATATAACTGTATTACATAATACAGGATATTGCAAGTCCTTTGAAGTTATAGGTATGGGTTTATAAAGCAAGAAAGCAGCCTTGTTAGTATCAGATTGAACTATAAGTCCTATACACAGGATCTACGAGGTCTATACCGTTCAGGAATATGCTTTTACAGATCTTCATCACTGTCCTCAGTGTCATTTTCGCAAAGGTGTCTACGCAAATGTAAACATTAATTTTTGGATTCCTCATGCTCTGAATATTCCAAAAATGTATAGTTTTGCTAATCTCCAAAAAATTTGAACGAAAAAAACATAGTGAACCTGACTATATTTAAACTTTGATTTTCTTCGTGCCGTGAAAAAACTTCGGTACATCAAGGGTGATGAAGGTTGTGGTCAATTTCCAATTTCCATCGAAATAGTTTGTTTAGTTTCAGAGAAAAAAAGGAAATTCCTATTTTGGGGGGTCAAACCTGGATGCATTTGACCCCGGTAAACCCCCTTATACGCCGACTTTTTTAATGCCGTGAACAAACTTTAGTCACAACACTACAAATATCATTTGTGCCAAATTTGGTCGCAATCCCATCAGCAGTTTCGGAGAAGAAGTTTCAAGTGTTTATGGACGGATGGATGGATGGACTGACGGACGGATGATGCGCTATCGCATAAGCTCCCCTGAACTTCGTTCCAGGTGAGCTAAAAATAGGGGCCATACCCCTGGGCACTCACCTGAGAGAATAAGCAGTATACTACATTGACTAAAGGTATTTTAAACCAATTTCAATGGTTGCTAGAAGACATCATAGCATGTGGAATCATACTAACATAATCATAAGACTTTAAACAAACAAACAAACAAAATAATACCTATTTTGGGGGGGGGGGGCAACCCCCACATCCCACTCCATATACCTCCTCAGACCCCAATTTTTCTAATCCCTTGAACAAACATTGGTATATCACGGGTGATTAAGGTTGTGGTCAAGTTTCATTGAAATCGTGTATGTACAGCTTGGCCACAAAGTCCCTATGCACGCAGTTAGAATTTAGATAGAATTCATTTGTATGCTCCCCTCCATTCTCCACACAACGTTTAATTTTTCTACATGTTGTTCTGGACATCTTCCATGTTGAGGGTTGGAGGTTATAAAAGCTGCCCCTGATAGCTGTTTTGAGATCTTCAACTATTGTTAGGCGGAGATGAGAAGTTTCCTCTTTCACAATGCCCCAAAGCGAGTTGTCACATGTTGTTAAGTCTGGACTTAGAGGAGGCCACACTACCTCAAATCCACGGTCCAATCCATCGTCCACTGAATTTGTCGTCGAGATATTCTCTAACTGCGAGAGCATAATGTGCTGGTGCACCATCTTGTTGAAGGATAGCTGTTTCCTCGAGACCTCTCTCACGCAGTTGTAGAACAAACCACGTGTGAAGCAAGTTCAAATAAGCAGTGTGATTGACACTTGTATCGAAAAAATATGACCCTATGCAGTGATCTTCTGAAATTGCGACCATATCATGACATGATGAGGATGCTCTTCAATTTCCTCATCAAAATGAGGATTTTCTTTGCACCAAAAAAAACATTCCTGGATCGATTGCTGAGGTAAATAGCACACTCATCCAAAAAAAATACGCTTCGTATTGATTTAATGGAGGAAAATCGCTGCAGAAGAGTTTTGCTCTAAATCAAGTCAAATCGAGGACACTCCCTGTTGACAAAGCCTTCCTCTCCCATGCCCGCATCGTGTCGCGGGTCGGAGCTGGCTTATCGAACCTCTGCGAAAATCTTGTCCTTAAGTCTTCAAAACTTGATCCTTCTCGTGCGCGGTCGTGAACCCAAACACAAGTAATAAGTCTCTCTTCTATCGTTTACTCACTGGTCTCCATCATGTTTAAGCCATACCTGGAAAATAAATAAAACAAATAAGTAACAGAAGACACACTATTATGCATAGGGTCTTTGTGGCCACTCTGTAGTTTCAGAGAAAAGAGCAAATACCTACTTTGGGTGGGAAACATGCCCTCCCCCACGTAGACCCCTTTAGGGCCCGATTTTTTTCTAATGCTGTAAAGTGTAAACAAACTTTGGTATGCCACAGGTGTTGAAGGTTGTGGTAAAGTTTCATCGGAATTGCATGTGTCATTTCTGAGAAGAAAGCAAATACCTATTTGGAGGGGCAACCCTGCTATAGACTACCAAAGGGCCTGATGTTTTTTAATGCCGTGAACAAACTTTGGTACAACACAGGTGATTAAGATTAAATCACGGGTGATTAAGGTTGTGGTCAAGTTTCATCAGAATTGCCTGTGTAGTTTCTGAGAAAAAAGCAAATACCTATTTTTGGGGGCAAAACCACCCGCTCACCCCGCACCTCCCCTTAAAGCCCGATTTTTTTTATGCCGTGAACAAATGTTGCTACATCATAGGTGATGAATGGAACATTGTGCTCAAGTTTCATCGGAATTGTATGTGTAGTTTATGAGACGAAATCAATTACCTATTTTGGGGGTCAACCCCCCCCCCCCCCCCTCCCCAGTAGACCCCTCAGAACTCGATTTTTTTCAATGCCATGGACAAACTTTGGTACATCACGGGATGAAGGTTGTGGTCACGTTTCATTAAGATTGCTTGTGTAGTTTCAGAAAAGAAAGAAAGCAAATATCAATTCTGGGTGGGGAGTGGAGGTGTCAAACCTGGATCCATTTCGACCCCCGGTAAACCCCCTTAGACCCAAATCTTTTAATGCCGTAAACAAACTTTAGTCACAAAATAACAAATATCATTTGTGCCAAGTTTGGTCACAATTCCATCAGCGGTTTCAGAGAAGAAGTTACAAGTGTTTACGGACTGACAATGTGCCATCGCAAAGGTCCCCACAATTTAATTCCCTGTGAGCTAATTATAAAGGGCAGTGTGTGTGTGTGTGTGTGTGTGTGTGTGTGTGTGTGTGTGTGTGTGTGTGTGTGTGTGTGTGTCTCTTCCATAACTTGAAAACCATGAAACCTAGTGACATCAAACTTTGCATGCATATTTATCGAACTGCAAGGGATTGTATGAATGAAGACTCAGTGTTTGGGTGTGTTAAAACCAAAATAAAGAAATTAATAAATAAATGCTCCTAACCAAAAATCCAAAAAAGCCTTCCCAAAATAGCGGTCCACCATCTTGGTCAGCCCATTGTCACATCACTCGGTTCTTAAACCACCATTGTGTTTTGGCCTACTCTAATATATACCTTGCCTTTGAAACACGATCAACTCTCATTAAATAATTAAAGCATACAATCAAAATTTGGATTGAGATTTGTGGATCGGATCCTGTTCACTAAATAAGTATCAAAATCTGGAGTGAAATCTGTCAAACTTTAACAGATTAACAATTCTTATAACTAAGTGTACATATCCTTTCCTCAGCTTTCATCAAGGCTGTCCTTCCTCCTTCTCCACATTGCCAAAGCATTAAACTTAACTTTTTTGACTGTTACATTGAGTGAAGAAAATATTTTGGGATGTGCCCAAATTGTAACTTTATTGAGTAAAATGAAAATGATTAACCAGTGGAAATTGAGTACAAAGAAAATAATTAAAACAGTAGGATCAACGGCAAGGCTTCTGCAGTCGCGCCTATGTACCCCGTGGGCAAATCTTTGAGGAAGGAAGGCAAGATAAATCAAATTAAAGACAGAATTAAAAGAATGTGTCCTCCTGCTCTGCTTATATTCCATTTAATTTATTTCCTTCCTTTAAAAAGTAGAAAGTGTATGATCAACATGGTCAATGAGTCAGGAGGTCAGTAATCCTAGCATTAATTTGCAACCAAAACAAAATTTTATTATGACCCCAGGCTTCAAGAAGCTATATATATATCGAGCAAACAGTTTCAAATTGAGCACCTCACTGCCATTAGAGCATTTAAATTGCATCAGATGTGGCAATAAATGACAGAAGACGCCATTTGCATTTTTGCCATTCAATTCATACCAAGTTTAGAATCCTGAGTGAGCATGGGAAATTTGCTAGTTTGAAGGAATGATTCATATGTGTTGTTGCAGGTTGGTGGTTCGTTGTAGCGGTTCGTATGCAGTCCGCGGCTGCTTGGCAGCGCATTTTATGGGGGCGCAGCTCTGCCACTGATGCAATGCCCCCCATTACCTGTCACCTGGTACTCATTTTTCCGACCTCAGAAGGATGACAGGCTGAGTCAACCCTACTGGTGTTAATTCAACGGCACGACAGGGGCTCAAATATAGGATCATACGATCTCAAGCCAGCCACCTTTGTCATTAAGCCAACACCAGGTTTATCGAGTAATAAGGTGAAAAGTATTATTGTTGTCGTCAGTTTTTAAGCCATGTGATAAGATCGTAATTGATTGGGAAGTTTTGGGTGGATTCCGAATGTTGAACCATCGTGTATTAACAAGCAAAATCTAGCAGAATCTGGTTATAGAGCCATCTAGTAGATAAATAGGAGTAGTTTGTAGGGGAAGAACTTTCGCAAATGTTCTTGGACTAAGTATACACTTGTCTGTCTGTTGCAGCGTCACTTGCAAAGTTATGCTATTACCTCCGCCACCATAGGTGTATGGAGCTTATGTTTTCACCCTTGTTACTTGCCGGAAAATATTCCGGCAAGTATGTTGGTTGGTTGGTTAGTTTGTCTGTATGTTTGTTTGTGCGAAGTACTACACTACCGGTCAAAAGTTTTAGAACACCTCAATTTTTCCAGTTTTTATTGAAATTTATGCAGTTTAATGTCCAGTGAATAACCTGAAATGGTACAAAGGTAAGCAGTAAACTGCACGAGGTTTACAAAAAAGTTTAGGTTCGCAAAAACGGGAAAATAATGTAAATTTCACAGTTATATTGTAAAAAAAAAAAAAAGCCCTTCTTCAGGGAACAAGTAATGGAAATTGAGTACAAAGAAAATAATTAAAACAGTAGGATCAATGGAAAAGCTTCTGCAGTCGCGCCTATGTACCCCGTGGGCAAATCTTACAACTGCTCTGGGACTGTTACAGGAACAACTTACAGCTGTTCTGCAGCAATGTAAGTAAATTAAGCCTTGAAAGTTGATGCAAACAATTCGTACAGTTGTCCGAACCTCTGCTGATTACTTGATTACAACCCCCCTGTCTGTATAAAAGCAGTGTTGGAACAGACTGTTATTGCACCCTCTGAAGCATTATTTGGACAATATTGCACTGCAGGAAGTAGTTTCTTGGAAACTGGAGGAAACTCTGACAGGAAGTGGTCTGGCAGACCCAAAGCCACAACAGAATCAGAAGACAAGTTTCTGAGTCAACAGCTTGCGCAATAGGTGGCTCACAGGACAACAGCTTCAAGCACAGCTTAACACTGGATGAAGTAAGCAAGTCTCAGTTTCAACTGTGAAGAGAAGACTTTGAGCTGCAGGTTTGACAAGTCGAGTTGCAGTGAGAAAGCCATTGCTAAGATGGCAAAATAAGAAAAAGAGGCTTGCCTGGGCCATGAAGCACCGCCAGTGGACTACTGAAGACTGGAAGAAGGTCTTATGGACCGATGAATCAAAATTTGAAATCTTTGGTTCATTACGCAGGGTTTTTGTACACCGTTGAGTAGGCGAAAGGATGGTTCCTCAGTGTGTGACACCAACTGTCAAACATGGAGGAGGAAGCGTGATGGTCTGGGGCTCTTTTGCTGGATCCAGAGTCGGCGACTTGCATAGATTGACTGGCACCCTGAACAAAAAGGGCAACCACAGCATTTTGCAGCGCCATGCAATACCCTCTGGTATACGCCTAGTTGGTCAGGGGTTCATCCAACAGCAAGATAATGACCCGAAACACACCTCCAGGCTATGTCAAAACTACCTTCGAGGAAAAGAACAAGACAGTAGGCTTCAAATCATGGAATGGCCAGCACAGTCTCCAGACTTAAACCCCATCGAGCTGGTTTGGGATGAACTGGACAGAAGGGTGAAAGCAAGGCAACCTACAAGTGCAACACATTTGTGGGAACTTCTGCAACAGTGTTGGGAAGAACCTCCCGAACAATATTTGATTTCCATTGTAGAAAGAATGCCACGAGTGTGTTCGGCGGTTATATCTGTAAAAGGTGGCGACTTTGCCGAGTCAAAAATTTAAATTAAATTTGGTTAAACAAAATGATTCTATGATTTCTTTTTTTATCTCCAATTGATTATTTGTTCTATGTGTAATTTCAGAGTACATCGAGACATTAAACTGCGTAAATTTCAATAAAAACTGGAAAAATTGAGGTGTTCTAAAACTTTCGACCAGTAGTGTACTTCTACATCGTTGTACATAGCATCACCAAACTTTACACACAGATTTGCCTTGCCCTGGAATAGACTGTGCCCAATTTTTAACTCTCTAGGCCCAAGGTCAAGCTCAAGGTCACCCAAAACGTGAAATCAGGGGGGTCGAGTTTTCATTTAAAATATATTTCAAACCACTATAACTCTAAAAGTACAAGAGATATGAACACACTTACTGTTACTGACATGTAGGAAGTCACATACGACATTTCATTTGGCACCATGACCTTTGACCTTGAGTGACCTTGAAAGGTCAAACTCAAGGTAAGCAATTGTTTTTTTTACTAATACCCCTGTCAAACATTATCCGATTCCCTTCTAACCAACACCCCTGAAAAAAAAAAAAGTACATTCCGGCAAGTCCTCGGTCTCTGACCGATTTCTAGTCTGTCTGTTTGTTTGTCCGCTTGTTTGTCCCTTTATTTGTGAACAAAATATCTCAAAAGGTTGTGGACGGATTCGGACAAAATTTGGCAGAGAGGTTTAGTATGTGACAAGGACGAAATGATTAGATTTTGGTGAAGATCCGGATTCGGATGCGGCTACTAGAATTTTAAAAGTGATTCTTCACCATTGGGAGATAGGGCCAAAAACTATATATAGCAGGATATCTCAAAAAGTTATGGATGGATTTGGACGAAACTTGGTGACCCGGATGGGTGTCTGACGAGGACGATTCGATTCGATTTTGGTGAAGATCTGGGTATGGATTCGGATATGAGAGTTTTTTTTTTTTTTTAAGTGATTCTTCAGCATTGGAAGATCGGGCCAAAAACGATGCGTAGCAGGATATCTCAAAAAGTTATGGATGGATTTGGATGAAACTTGTTGGACAGGTTGTGTGTTTGACAAGAAAGGATCGATTCAATTTTGGTGAAGATCCGGATCCGGATACAGCTCGGATAATTTTTTAAGTGATTCTTCACCATGGAGTGATATGGCCAACCAGGCGGAGGAATGTTCTCTGCTGAGTGCTGTTCTAGTCTTTTTATGCGTTTGCCATTAGTGATGTATTACAATCAGCCCATTGCAGTGTTTCTTACAAGCATTTGTTAGTTCAATCATTACCCAGTTGTCGAAGGCATTTGGGATATTTCTCGCCGTGCTCTTCAATGCCACCACACCATACTGGCATATTTTTTGCGTAGTTCATAAATGTGAAAGTGCTCCCATGGAGCAGTGTTTAATGTATGCATCCATTATATGTGCCCATGAACCGCGCTTTACTACTGACAGAACTTGGCGGAAGTCACCTCAAAGTGGAATTATTACCATGCCTCCGAATGGCAAATCTTCCTGCATCAGATCACACAATGTCTGTCTGGTCCAGTGCCTCAATGTGCCTTAGGTGTTTGATAAAACACAATGAGAACTTACTGGCGGATATATGTGGCAAGCAAAGTCAGGCTAAACTCTTCATTTATCCCAAATTCTCCAAATTCCAAATTCTCCAAATTATTCCAAATCCCAAACATTCTCCAAATTGTTCATCTCTTTATTTGGGTGGTGTATTGGCAACAGAGCACTGGCTTAATTGTCCCCCGTCGCACCGCGGGGCGAAAGGGGGACTATGGTTTTCCCCTCCGTCCGTGTGTCCGTCCATCCGTCCGTCCGTGCGTGCGTGCGTGCGTGCGTAAGCGAAGGACCGCATTCGAATTTGGTGTGTGGGTGCAACCCACGTCAAAATCCAAGATGGCCGCCGCCATGTATGTCTGAACATTGTGAGCGGAATATCTTGAAAAATAAGCGAAGTACCAACTTCTAATCTGGTGTGTGGGTGTATCTACGCATAAGGAAGAAAGCTATTGAAAATTGGGTCGCCACGTCAAAATCCAAGATGGCCGCCACCATATATATGTCTGAACGTTGTGAGCGAAATATCTTGAACTAGAACGGGCACTCGGTAGAGCGCATACCTTCGCCGCAGCTACTGTTCTGTACTTGGCATGGGAGTGTAGGGAACAGAACAGTGAACAGTTTGGTGCTGATTTCATGCAAATCGGATAAGAATTGACCGAGTTATGACAAAAAACGCACATTTTGCAAGGTCGTGACCCCCCTGACCTTTGACCCCCAACCGCTAACAAGGGTAATGTCTTCACTGGGTCATGTCGTATATCACAAGATCGGGCATTGAATTCTGAACATTTTGGCATTAGTTGCATGCCAATTGGATAAAAATTGACCGCGCTATGGTAAAAATACGATTTTGACCTTTTCGTGACCTTGACCTTGACCTTTGACCCGATTGCTCCCAAAATCTAATCAAATGTGTCCCGTATAATAACCAATCATCCCACCAAATTTCATGCAATTCGGTTGAATACTTTTTGAGTTATGCGAATAACATACACACACACACACACACAGACATACAAATAAATACACAGCGATCAAAACATAACCTTCCGCTTTTGCGAAGGTAAAAATAAGCGAGGTACCAACTTCTAATCTGGTGTGTGGGTGTATCTACGCATAAGGAAGAAAGCTATTGAAAATTGGGTCGCCACGTCAACATCCAAGATGGCCGCTACCATATATATGTCTGAACCTTGTGAGCGAAATATCTTGAAAAATAAACGAACTACTAACGTCTGATCTGGTGTGTTGGTGTATCTACGCATAAGGGAGAACGCTATTGAAAATTGGGTCGCCAAGGCGAAATCCAAGATGGCCGCCTTGCGTCTTCCACTTTGCCAACTCGCATCACTTCACCGACGGGAGACCTCGGCGTAACGCTTGTTCATGATACAAATTGCTTATCCCTTCATTTTGGCAGTGTAATGGCAACATACCGCTGCCTCGATCGCTTCCGAAAATATGAAATAACCCGGGTTAAGTACATGAAGCAAAACCATGGCCACTGCTTATGTGCATATATAATATATTAAAGCGCGGCGTTACGCGCGCTGCTTGCGAGCAAGGAGGAAGCGGACAAGCGGTAACTTATAAGCGTCTTTATTTGAGGAGCTCACTGTAACACTAGCGCGCTCCGGGCTGCGGGCCCCGTGTATATCCTCAGGCCACGCCTACCCCTCGGGCATGGCCGCCGCCCACTTGGTGCGCGGAATGATGTCACCACGCCAGTGGGCTTTCGTGTCCGCCACACGCGCCCCCCCAGAATTCCCGCGCACCTGGAGGGCCAGTTTGCGGGGCAAACGGATGACCCGGCCGAAGCGCCCCCTGGCGATCGGCGGCGTCCAGGGTGCAGGGATGCCAGGTGGGATGCCCCTGGCTGCCCCTGGGATGGGTGCAGGACCGGGGGGCGGCGTGGCGGCGGGGCTGGGCGTCCGCCCACAGGGGGGCGGCCCCGACGCGGGGGTCGGGCCACTGGCGGTGGATGGTCAACGTCGATGTGGGCCAGCTTGAGGCGGTCTACAGAAACGCGGTCAGGAGTACCGCCGATGTCCAGGGTGAAGTGCTTCGCCCCGGTCTCCAGCACGCGGAAAGGCCCGTCGTACGGGGGCCGCAGTGGTGTCCGGTGGGCATCGTGGCGGACGAAGACGTACTCCGCCGTGCGAAGCTCCGGGGCGATGTGCGTTGGTGGGTGCCCGTGGCATGCCGTTGGCACCGGGGCGAACCTCTGGACGGTCTCTTGCAGAGCGGAGCGCTGCTGTGCCGCGGACCATGGTGCCGTGGAGTCGGGGAGGAACTCGCCCGGCACCCGCAGCGGTTGCCCGAAGACCAACTCCGCCGCGGATGCGCGCAGGTCCTCCTTGGGCGCCGTCCGGAGGCCCAGCAGGACCCAGGGGAGCCTGTCGACCCAGCCACCGTCGCGGAGGGTGGCCCGGAGCGCGGCCTTCAATGAGCGGTGAAATCGCTCACACAGGCCGTTAGCCTGGGGGTGGTAGGCCGTGGTTCGGTGCAGCCGGACCCCGAGCCCCTGCGCGACCGCCCCCCAGAGCTCCGAGGTGAACTGGGGGCCGCGGTCGGACGAGATGTCTGAGGGGGTGCCGAACCGGGCGACCCAGGTGGCGATGAAAGCCTGAGCGACGTCCGCCGCCGTCGTCGACGCCAAGGGCACGGCCTCCGGCCACCGGGTGGTGCGGTCCACCATGGTGAGGACGTGGGTGAAACCCCGCGAGGGGGGCAGAGGTCCCACCAGGTCCACGTGGACGTGGTCAAACCGGCGTTCCGGCATCGTGAACGGGGCCAACGGGGCCTGGGTGTGCCGGTGCACCTTGGCGCACTGGCACGCGAGGCACGTTCTGGCCCAGCCGTGGACGGCCTTCCGGAGGCCATGCCAGACGAACTTGTTGGCGATCAACCTTTGGGAGGCCCTCGCGCCCGGGTGGGACAGGCCGTGGATTGCGTCAAACACCTGGCGCTGCCAGCCCGCGGGCACGATGGGGCGAGGCCGCCCGAGGGAGACGTCGCACAAGAGGGCCGCGCCCGCGCCGTCGAACGGCACCTCGGTGACACGGAGGCCCGTGACGGCGGTCCGCAAGGCCTGGACGTCGGCGTCAGCGGCCTGGTCCGCTGCCATCCGGGCATAGTCGATGCCGAGGTGGACTGCGTGGGTGACGGCCCGGGAAAGGCAATCCGCCACCGGGTTGTCCTTCCCTACGACGTGCCGGATGTCCGTCGTGTACTCGGACACGGCCGAGAGGTGACGCTGCTGCCGGGCCGACCACGGCTCGGTGACCTTGCCCATCGCGAAGATCAGCGGCTTGTGGTCGACGAAGGCCGTGAACGCACGGCCCTCGAGCAGATGGCGGAAGTGCCTGACCGCCAAGTGAAGCCCGAGCAACTCGCGGTCGAAGGTACTGTAACGGCGTTCGGGCGGGCGAAGCTGCCGGCTAAAGAACGCCAGCGGTTGCCAAGCTCCACGCACCCATTGCTCGTGCACCGCGCCCACCGCGTAGTCCGAGGCGTCGGTGGTGAGGGCGATCGGTGCATCGGGCGCCGGGTGCGCGAGCATGGTGGCGTTAGCCAAGGCGAGCTTCGTGCCCGTGAACGCTGTGTCCATCTGCTCGGTCCAGGTAACGTCGCCTTTGCCCGGCTTACCTCGGAGAGCTTCGTGCATGGGGCGCAGGAGCTGGGCGATACGGGGCAGGAACCGATGGTAAAAGTTCACCATGCCCAGGAACTCCTGCAGCCCTCTGATCGTGCGGGGGCGTGGAAACCCGTTCACCGCCTCCACCTTGGCCGGCAGGGGGACGGCTCTGTGCCTGGTGACACGGTGCCCCAGAAAATCGATTACGGCGACGCCGAACCAGCACTTTGCGGGGTTCACAATCAGGCCATGCTGGCCCAGGCATTCGAAGAGCGTGCGGAGGTGGCGTAGGTGCTCTTCGCGGGACGCGCTGGCGATGAGGATATCGTCCAGGTAGACGTAGACAAAATCCAAGTCGCGCAGGACGCTGTCCATCAGTCGCTGGAACGCCTGAGCCGCATTCTTCAGACCGAAGGGCATCTGCAGGAACTCGAAGAGTCCGGGTGGCGTGACGACCGCCGTCTTCGGGACGTCCTCCGGCCTGACGGGGACCTGATGGTAGCCGCGTATGAGGTCCACCTTCGAGAAGAAGGACATGCCCGCCAAACGGGCGGAAAAGTCCTGAATGTGGGGGACGGGGTAGCGGTCGGGAGTGGTGGCGTCATTGAGACGGCGATAGTCCCCACACGGTCGCCATCCCCCGTCGGGCTTCGGCACGATGTGCAGCGGCGACGCCCAAGCACTCTCCGAGCGCCGAACGATGCCGAGTTGCTCCAGGGTAGCAAACGCCGCTTTTGCCACCGCCAGCTTCGTCGGCTCGAGGCGGCGTGCCCGGGCGTAGACCGGTGGCCCGACGGTGGGGATGTGATGGGCCACCCCGTGCTTGACGGCCCCCGCCGAGAAGGTGGGCCACGTGAGGGCCGGGAGGCCGGCGAGGAGACGGGTGAATTCGTCCGCTGCCGAAAGCGTACAGATCAACGTGGCCGGAACCGAACCGTTCGGCAAGCCGCTTGGCAAGCCGCTCGGCGAGCCGCTCGTTGAGCTGCTCGACGAGCTGGGCAGCGCACAAGCGAGCAAGCTGAACGTCTCGGCCTGGACAAGACGTCTGCGCTTTACGTCGACCAGGAGCCCATTAGCGCACAGGAAGTCCACGCCAAGCAGTGCCATGGGCACGTCGGCGGTGACGAACGTCCATCGGAAAACCTGCCCTCCGAACCGCAGAGAGAGGCAGCGTTTTCCGTACGTACGGATGGGCATCCCGTTCGCGGCAAGCAGCGCGGGGCCCCCGCCCGCGGCATGCTTGTCCGACGTACCGACAGGAACGACACTCACCTGCGCTCCTGTGTCGCACAGGTAACGGCGCCCGGATAAGGTGTCCGTTATGAACAGCAGGCTGTTCGAACGGCCGGCGCTCATCGCCACTATTGAGCGCCGGCCCGGGCATTTCCCGACCTGTTGAAGGAGCATGGCGGATGACACTGCCGAGCCTCGTGGCCGAACTTGGCGTGGAACCAGCACCAGGTGGTGGAGCTGGAGGAGTGCGGCTGGCTCCGCCAGGCCGGTGGAGTTGGCGGTTTTCCCCGCGGTGGCGGTTTTCGCCGTGGCGGTGGGCGGGGCGTGGCAGCGGTCACGATGTGCATATCAGCATGCTGCGTATGCTGTGTAAGCTGATGTTGTGGATCAGCATCATCAGCAGCATCAGCCTCGAGGTCCGTGACGGCCGCACCGGCTCTCGCCCGCGTGTCCGAAGCCGCGAAGTACCTGTCCGCCTCGGCTGCCAATGCTCGGGGTTCCGTTAGCATGGTCCCGGCCAACGCGAGGCGAACCTGCGTTGGAAGTTGGTGACGGAAAAGCGCCCGGAATAGAGAACCGGGGGCTTCGTCGCCCAACAGTGACAGCATATGGTCCATTCGGACCGACGGGCGCGTGTCGCCGAGCTCGGGGAGATCCAGGAGGCGGTCGGCCCGTGCGTCGTCCGTGAGGCCGAACGTGGCTAGGAGTAGCCACTTGAGTGCCTCGTACTTGTGGCCGTCCGGTGGGTGGCGAAGGACGGACACAACTCGAGCGGCCGTGCCGGGCCCGAGGGAGGCGACGACGTGGCAGTAGCGTGTGTCGTCGCCGGTGAGGCGCCGAAGCTGAAATTGGGCTTCGGCTTGGACGAACCAGACTTCGGCCTGGGCCTCCCAAAATTCGGGAAGTTTAATCGACATTGCGTTGTTGGCCCTGGCAATGGCGTCGTGTGTGGAAGGATCGCTCTGGCAGATCCAACGTCGAGGGTCACCAGTAAAGCGCGGCGTTACGCGCGCTGCTTGCGAGCAAGGAGGAAGCGGACAAGCGGTAACTTATAAGCGTCTTTATTTGAGGAGCTCACTGTAACACTAGCGCGCTCCGGGCTGCGCGCCCCGTGTATATCCTCAGGCCACGCCTACCCCTCGGGCGTGGCCGCCACCCACTTGGTGCGCGGAATGATGTCACCACGCCAGTGGGCTTTCGTGTCCACCACAATATCATGGTTATATAGCTTGGATAGATTGCAATGGCCCTGGCCCATAAATTGACAGCTGAAGGCTAAAGCCCGATGCCTATATGCCTGAAGCCTGAGGTCTATCACCTCCACAAGGGCCAGAATGTCCAGCCAATGTTTTTTATACCAGAATGCTTCAGATGCACACAACCATGCAGACAGCTTAATTATCTTTTTAAGATATAGTTATAAATGGTAAGGCAGATTGTAAGAGGCGAGTGCAGAAGAAGAGCCAGTACAGTACTGTACAGTGCTGTGCAAGTGTGCTTCGTGTATTGCATTTGCTTTATCATACTAATTACGCAATTTGGTGTCTGTCTGTCTGACCATGATATTTTTGGTCATTACTTATCCAATCTTGAAAAGAAGAATAAGGGACACATTATGGAGGATGTAGCGACTTCCTTTGCCCCCTTCACCAAGGGAGTTTACCGCCTTGGGGAAAATTCGTATTAAGGTGTCCTTTCCTTTGTCCGAAATCCTTTAGTACCAGCGAGACATCAGTTAAGGCATAATATGGCTAATCCAAGGCCGCTTCTAATAACAAAAGTAACAAGAAAGAGCAATCAGAGATTGCAGACCCTCGCCAGGACGTGTTTCTAGTGTTTTTTAAGGCTTTTGTGTTAAAACAAAAATGGCGACCGAACCACGTGACCGATGAAATCATTTTTAAAAATTCCACCAATTTATCCATTTGTGACGCTCAATAAATTTCATCTTGATCGGATGAAGTTTTGTACTTGTCGAATTATGACGTCATAATGGAAGGACCTATGACATCATCATTAACATATGTTATTCCCCATGGAGAGTTCTTTACAATGAGCCGTGTCTCATTTTTTTCTATGCAGCTTTTCACACTTTCGGAGATATAGAGGAGCAAAGTTTTTCGGTTTTTCCAAGATGGCGCCCATACCACATAACATATGATGTCATAATTATTTTAAAATTACACAGGAGGAGCTGCACCTATGGTGAAAATTTCCTGTTAATCGGACCAAGGATTGCAGAGAATATCATATATATTCTGTGCGGACAAACAGACAGTCAAACAAACGGACTCAAATACAATACCCTCTGGTGGGGGTAATAACAATACCAATTATAACAGCATAATATTATTGTTATTACAAAGCAATATCCCATATCCCCAAGGGTTTTTTTTCCACCTTGGGGAGAGGGGATATTGTGCGGACAAACATTGTGCGGAGAGGGAATATTGTATCACTCAAAATAGCTTATCATGGCGTATTGTGGGGCCAGCCTACCAAAAGTAAGAAAATATTATAAACCACAAATATGTATGCTTACCTTTTTAAACATCCGCCGCTGCTGTTTAACACTAAACTAAAACAAGAACGGAACTCAGAAAAGAGCATACCTCTGCCAGGCTGAACATTTAATATTTTGTATCCCACTGATAGACTGGATCTGGATTCGGACCTGAACCAAAATCTAATAGGCTTGTTATTGTCACCAAACCAACTCGTCCACCAAGTTTATTCATAAGTCGTTCATAACTTTTTTAAATATCATGTTATTTATCGCTTTTCACCCAATCTCTCAAAGGTGAAGAATCACTTAAAAATTAAATAATTATTGTAGCCGAATCCATATTCCGATCTTCACCAAAATCGAAACGATTAGTCCTTTTCACACAAACAACCTCTCCACCAAGTTTCGTCCAAATCCATCCACAACTTTTTGAGATATCCTGCTGTGTATCGTTTTTGGCCTTATCTCCCAATAGTGAAGAATCACTTTTAAAATTATACTAGCCGGATTCGAATCTGGATCTTCACGAAAATCTAATCATTTTGTCCTTGTCATACATGCTACCTCCCAGCCAAATTTCGTCCGAATCCATCCACAACTTTTTGAGATATCCTGTTCACAAACGGACAGACAAATGGACAGACAAACAGACAGCGGTGAAAACATAACCTCCAACCACCTTTGGTGGTGGAGGTAATAAATCTGGATAAACTAACAAAAACGATAGAAGCTGAACCCTTTAGAATGAAACATGATGGACATGAAAGGAGCACACAAAAGTATGTATAGTAATACCTCTTGAAGCAACAGAAAATATATAATAGTACATGGAAGGAGCACACAAACAACAACGAGAACGGCACTCAGTAGACAGCCTTCTACAACTGGGTGATGATTGAACGAACAAATCTTCTAAGAAACACTGCAATGGGCTTATTGTAATACATCACTAATGGCAAACCCATAAAAAGACTAGAACAGCACTCAGCAGAGAGCACATACCTCCACCTGGTTGGCCATATCACTCAAAGGTGAATAATCACTTTTAAAATTCTAGTAGCCGGATCCGGATCCGGATCTTCACCAAAATCGAATCAATTCGTCCTTGTCACACACACAACCTGTCCAACGAGTTTCGTCCAAATCCATCCATAACTTTTTCAGATATCCTGCTATGTATCGTTTTTGGCCCTGTCTCGCAATGGTGAAGAATCACTTTTAAAATTCTAGTAGCCGGATCCGGATCCGGATCTTCACCAAAATCGAATCAATTCGTCCTTGTCACACACACAACCTGTCCAACGAGTTTCGTCCAAATCCATCCATAACTTTTTCAGATATCCTGCTATGTATCGTTTTTGGCCCTGTCTCCCAATGGTGAAGAATCATTTAAAAATCTACTAGCTGGATCCGGATCCGGATCTTCACCAAAATCGAATCAATTCGTCCTTGTCACACACACAACCTGTCCAACGAGTTTCGTCCAAATCCATCCATAACTTTTTCAGATATCCTGCTATGTATCGTTTTTGGCCCTATCTCCCAATGGTGAAGAATCACTTTTAAAATTATAGTAGCCGGATCCGAATCCGGATCTTCACCAAAATGTAATCATGTCGTCCTTGTCACATACACATCTCTGCCAAATTGCGTCCGAATCTGTTCACAACTTTTTGAGATATTTTGTTCACAAACGGACAAACAGACAGACATGGGGTGAAAACATAACCTCCATCCACATTTGGTGGCGGAGGTAACAATATTTTTTCACAATTATGCTGAGATTGGTATTGCTGTCAGCAAAGCTAGTTCCTGGTAAAAGGGAATGGAACTATTGATTGAGAATGGATATACAAGGGAAATGTCGACACGGGAGGAGTCGACATTTACCGGTGGATACAAACAAGGAATATCCCTGGTCTATACAAATCTTCTCAGGTCCCTGGTCTTCCCTGGTCTACGACCAAATCACATCTATACAAATCCATGGTCTTATGAGATCTGCCAATTAATTTACTTTACATTTTTCTATTGGAAAATACATTTTGCTCATTTATAAATCAACAATAATGATTACGATAATTAATTTTCTTAGCAAAAGCACATTTTAATGCAGGCAGGTTACCTGTGCTATCAAAATGCCAACAACAATAGAAAGCTGATGAATGGATCCAATAGCTCCACGAAGCGAAATTGGTGAGATCTCACCAAGATACATTGGCACCAACCCCGTCACGAGACCTGTGGAACAGGTTTTGAGGAAGTGCAAGAGAAGAGCTAATTGATTTTTCGACAATATAAAAAGCAATGCGAGGGCTTTAGTACCAGCATTAGTTCATAAAGCACAATGAACCCTCAAAATGCTACCTTTACATATATTTCCATAAAATGTTTTACCTAATTAATTAGTAATCTCATGATATTACTCATTATCATATTATTTTCCATAGATGTCATCAATCAGGTTATCATTCAATTGTTTAACATCTTCAAAGAAATTAGGGTATGACAGAACATCATTTTTTCATTAAATAAAAATGATTTAAAAAAAAGAAAAAAAAGAAAAAAAAGAAATATGTCATGCATAGCACGATACTTGCGAAATCCCTAAAATAAGTTGTTGGCCTATGTTGACCTCAAAAATATTTCGTGGTTTAATTCAGTTACCTGGTATGCAAATCCTCCTAAACTTTCAAGTCAATCAGATGAAGATTGAGGTTTTTAGAAATTTGGCCAATGTTGACCTTTTGGCCTATGTTGACCTTTTGGCCTATTTTGATCTTAAAAATAGTTGGTGATCGACTTCCGTTGGCGGATATGAAAAGCTGATTCAAATTTAAAGTCAATCGGATAAAAATTGAGGTTTTTAGAAACTTGGCCGATGTTGACCTTTTGGCCTATGTTGACATTTTGGCCTATTTTGATCTTTAAAATAGTTGGTGATCGACTTCCGTTAGCGGATATGAAAAGCCGATTCAAATTTAAAGTCAATCGGATGAAAATTAAGGTTTTTAGAAATTTGGCCGATGTTGACCTTTTTGGCTTATGTTGACCTCAAAAATACTTGGTGGTTGGATTTATTGACCAGATATGCAAATCTTCTTCAAATATCGTGTTAATTGGATGAAAATGGAGGATTTTATAAATTCGATAAAGTTGGTGACCTTTGGCCCATGTTGACCTATTGACCTTTGACTCCAAAAACAATAGGCCAAAGGTCAACCACTTTTTTCAAATTTCTAAAATCCTCAATTTTAATCCAATTGACTTGAAATTTGAATAGGATTTACATATCAGCTTCCTGAATTAAACCACCAACTATTTTTGAGATCAGCTTTGGCCAAAAGGTCAACATAGGCCAAAGGTCAACCACTTTTTTTTTAAATTCTAATTGAAAAATTCACAAAATTTCTTAGAGAGATAGGGCCAAACACGATACACAGCACAATATCTCAAAAAGGTGTGGACGGATTATGACAAAACTTGGTGGATGAGTTGGGTATGTAACAAGAACAAGCAATTCGATTTTGGTTCAGGATGGAATCAAGTTCCAGCCTATCAGTGGGATACAAAATGTAAACTGTTCAGTCTGGCGGAGGTGTGTGCTCTACCGAGTGTCGTTCTCGTTTATTGTGAAGTACAGTACTTGAATTATTAAACCACCAATCACCACCCAATCTCCTACTTCTTTGTTGAACATCCACGGCTATGCGATGACTTTCCTCACATCTGCAGGCCTTAACCTCAGGCTATTTCTCTAAACAGATATTCATTTGCAGTTTTACGTCACAAATTTACAGTATAAATTTTGTTACTGAGTTACAATGATTTAAACTCACCACAGTGGAGGCCAATGATGAATCGCCCGACAATGAGCATTTCAATTGAAGATGCTATCTTTGTAAAGCCCATTAATATTGCAGCAAGAAAGGCCAAGAGGTTGTTCACCCACATTCCATTCCTTCTGTATAGCACACATCATCCCATAGAGTCTTATAACAACAGCTCCATTATAACAATATAACATACTCATACAATAAAAAAAAGTAAATTTAAGAAACGTAATTACAAGTACTAGCAATGGTACCCGCCCCGACAGGCGGGGCTTCAATTGGGAGGCCCAAATGAAAAGGCAAAATATCAGAAATTGAAGGCTTTTTATTTTAAACGATTTATATAAACAACCGTTAAATCATATCACACGCAAATCATCAAAATCTAAACAGTATTTGTAGAATTTCAATAAAAGCTACATCACTGTTCATATCGGTAAATATTATTCCATCGTGTTTGGAAAAACTGGAAAATTTGAAATTAGAAAAATTGGAAAATTGGTTAAAAATTTGAAAAATAATATAGCCTATTTTACTTCAGGGGGTCCCAGGATTACCCACCCAAAATTTTGTTGCAATCGGTTCAGCCGTTTTTGCGGTACCTGGGAACAGACGGACAGACAGACAGACAGACGGACAGACATTTGGTGAATTATAGTAGATTACTTGATTTATATTAAGATTAAATTATTCAAGTACTGTGTGTGCCTGTACCTGCCCAAACGAGTTGCTAGAGCTTCAACACCAAAGGAACCCAGCATGCCACCCACAGGGAAAATGGCAACTGACAGAGCCCACAGTGAAAGAAGGGTCTCCTGGTTGATTGGCTCGTTGTAACGTCCAATCCAAGTCTCGTTGTAAAAGCCCTCAACAATCTGCAAACATATCGCATTGCACTTTAGGTAGAGATTCATCCAGGTTGAAAAATCTGAATGATTTTTTTGTTCCTCGCCACTCCAGCAAAGTTTTCGTGACTCAGGAACCTATCCCTCCTTTTTCCGTTGAAACAATGCCCCGCTTTTCGCGGGTTTCGTTATTCACGGATTTTCCAAGAACGTATCTCCCGCGATTAGCTGGGTCCGAGGGTACTCAAATTCGTACTCTATTCCATTGATCCATCGACACAATTCCAAAATTCATGGAATTGCCTATATCCGTAAAAGGAACTCACCCTCTGCGGTGCATTGATGACACCGATATTATATCCATATTGAAAGGACCCGATTGCAGCAGCAAAAGATGACAGCAACAGGCAGCCAGTGACCTGCAGTGAAAAGATAAAACAAAGGTCATGCCTCGGACATAATTAGTGAAAGCAACTGATTTCTCGTGTGATCGTCCGCTTTCTGTCAACAACAGCTGTAATCTATCATTCGTCATATTAAAATACACAATTTGGTGTCTGTCTGTCTGACGGAGATACATTCAATCGTTACTTATCCAATCGCAACCAAACTTGACAGGGAGACTAAGGGTCACATGACGGAAGGGGTTAGCGATTTAACTCCCCCTCTACCAAAGGAGGATTTCCACCGCCGAGGGGATCGCGTGTTGAGGCGTATAGCCATATTCAAATAGCTAATCGTGGCGTTTTTCCAATGTGACTTTTAATAACAAAAGTAATGGTAAGGTTTAGTAGGTTGAGATTGCATACGTAACAACCAAATATATTGACTTCAAACAAACTGCCGACGGACACCAAGTTGCGGATTTTAGTGTGATGACTGATGACAGATTAACAGAGCTCACTAGGCCATTATTACCCTCGCCTGAAGAGAGGGTATTGCATTTGAGTCAGTTTGTTTGTCTGTTTGTCTGTCTGTCTGTCTGTTTGTTTGTCGACAAAGAATAAATATGATTTTCTCTGCAACCATTGGTCCAATTGACAGGAAATTTTCACAAAAGGTGCAACTCCACCTGTAGAATTATGACGTCATCGGTCACGTGGTTTGGCCGCCATTTTGGAAAAAAAGAAAAACTTTGCACGTCTATATCTCCGAAAGCGCTGCATAGAAAAAAAAAGAGACATGGCTCTTTGTAAATAACTCTCCATGAGAATAAAAGATGTCAATGATGATGTCATAGGTGCCTCCATTATGACGTCATAGTTCGACAAGTACAAAACTTCATCTGATCAAGATGAAATTTCTTGAGCGTCAACTAGGGATAAATTGGTTGAGAATTTTTTTTTATGACGTCATACGTCACGTAATATGAGCGTCATCTTGGAAAAACTGAAAAAAATTGCACCTTTATTTCTCCGAAAGCGCTGCATAAAAAAAATTGAGACATGGCTCTTTGTAAATATCTCTCCATGTGGAATAACATATGTTAATGCTGATGTCATAGGTGCCTCCATTATGACGTCATAATTCGACAAGTACAAAACTTCATCCGATTAAGATGAAATTTCTTGAGCATAATCTAGGGATAAATTGGGGGAGAAAAATAATAATGATGACGTCATTGGTCACGTGGTTCGGCCACCAAGTTTGTTTTAACACAAAAGCCTTAAAAACCACTGAAAACATGTCCTGGTGAGGGTCTGCAATCTCCGATTGGTCTTTATAGTTGTGTTTTGCATGGGTCCCCCAAACGACTAACGCTGCCACATAGGTGTGGCGCAATGTTTAATGGTACCTATCTAAATCAAATTTAAACCTATCTAATGGATCTGCTACCACTACCTTTCCAGGGAAACCAATCCATGAATTTACTACTCTCTGAGTGAAGCACCCCTACTTTACGACCGTCACAATGCACAACTCTCGCCCTCTACTCTGAAACTGTGGCCCGTGGTCATGTCACAGTCCAGTCCGGCTTTGACAAGCGCCGTATCAGATCTCGAGATTTGCTTTTCCTGCGGTAATTTCTCGTAGATATCTAAAGGACACCACACCAGATTGTCTCATGATGTGGGTGAAAATCAGAAGTACATGTAATCGTCCATTGATCTCTCACCCTGTTTGGGGCTCAATCGAGACTAATCTTCGCTGTGATACATGCAACTGATTTAAACCACCCTGAGTGGCATGTCATATGTAAAGGACATCTGACCAAGAGGATACCCCTTTTTGTACAAATACAAGTAGACTACCAAGTTTCAGATGACATAACCTGTAATTGTTGTAGCACACCACTTATGTGAGTGGATACTTGGTCTATGTACACTTACCATCAGCAGCATATTCGATCACCATCACACCTGCATAACCAGACTAACATTACTGCAGACACTAGAGAGCCCAAACCTGAGCCAAAAATCTGTCTATAGTGCGCTATGCCACACAAAAGCCACACTTTCCAGACATCATTAAATCGTAAAGGTAGTTTCAGACAATTTTTGTAATTATTTTTCCAATTTATTTAATCGTGTCTGCCTTCAGGAAAGACAACTACAATGCTACCTCAGATCTTATCCTCCAGTAAAGATTCGAGAGCATCTTAACATCAAGTGGGGAACAGCCTTTTGTATTTTGAGACTCAGAATAATGGATGGGCATCACAAGCAATGGCACACGAGTACGGCACAAGGCCTAAGGGCCACTGCGAGTAGACCTGGAGCGATCACTCTACAATGTTCTCCTCAACGTGGCAACAAGTGAGTCACTGGTGATACGCAGAATATGAAGAAAAGATATGTAACCATGAGCAGGTCATGGCCCTTCGCAGTTGCATGTCCAACTCACAATCCCGTGAGATATGCAGAAAATATGTGACCATGAGCAGGTCATGGCCCACGACGATCGCCTGTGCATCTCACAAACCCGCAGGATGTGCAGAAAATATGCGACACTAAACAACACAAAACCAATGATCTTCCTGATGCATGTATACACAGTACACACTGTTAAAATAAATAATGACCTCGAGCAAAAAACTTTTATGACATGGGTTAAAGCCGTACTTGAGAGAATGCCAATCCCTTCCCCACTTCAAGCCTTCAAAACCCTTCCCTGCCCATCATGATCACCTATGCTGGATATAACAAGACATTTATGTCTGGCATGACACAATATAGATCGATTTTTGGTATGGCTCGGGGCTCTCTGTTGTCTCTAATGGTATTTATTTTGGCTGTGGAGGAATTGCATTGAAATGTATCTTTTGGAGTGATGACAATTAGTGGCCATGTTATTGGAACAAATATGTGGAAGATTGTTACAAATTCTTCACAACTGACTCTCCTTAATGCAGGGGGAGAGAGATGTCTTTCCAAGAGAGCGGTGGTGTTCTCCACTGGATGAGACGACATGGCAATGTCGCGAGACTATGCCAGTCTTGTGGCACCTGTCAGAGTACCGTTCATACGAGGAGTGTCCTGAAAGAGGATGTTTCCAATTGACATTCCATTCATCGGAGATGCCATTGATTTTGTGGGTCTGATCCATCCTCTTAATGTGAATGGCCACCATTACATTCTCAGATCCTTGTGGACTATTCCACCAAATACCCAGAGGTCATTCTGCTGAAGACCATTGGGACAGTCAGCCAAGGCTCTCATGGACAGGCATAGTTGCCTTGCAGACCCAAATAAAATCCTGAGTTACGTGGGTACACAACTTGTGTCACAATGCATGATCGAAGAGTCCTGAGTGTTATAAGTGCAGCAACTTATCACCGATGTGCAACGGATTGTCGGTCAAGTTAATGGAACTCTCAAAGTGATGTTGAGAAGGTTGTGTAAGGAGAAACTGAGACAGTGACCGCAATACATAAACGTGATACTTTTGCCTACCAAGATGTTCTGCATGAGTTGAAGGGATTACCCTTTTGACTTTTGTATGGATGGACAACAGACAACAATACAAGACCCCATGCACATATTCAGAGTTGTAAACCAACCTGATAAGACACACTGGAACACCTGGAAGTGTGAAGTAGTTACCAGTATTTATTTGAATTGAGAGAGAAAAGGGTATCAGCATTCAAAATTGCCCATGAAGAATAGTGAAAGTCTTAACAAGCGATAAAATTGGAAACATGGATTGGAAATTCAAGATCAACAACTTGGTACTGGTACTCTTTTTGCTGATACTTTTAGTATTAATTAATTAAGGATTCATGGCAGACAGTGGATTAATTGCATTTAATATATCAAGGAAATTGAACGGGAAGGTTCTAATGTCGTGTGTAACGCTGATCTACTTTTACGGTCTGGAAACGGTGGCACTGCCAGATAGACAACAACTTACAGAGGCTGCAGGTTTGCGGGAACAACTGAGTCAGGATTGAGGGAGTGAAGAGGGTGGATAGAAGGAGAATGGATGAACTGAGGGAAGAGATTGGTGTGAAGATGAGCTCGGCGGGGAGATTGGTGAAATGCCGGCTGAGATGGGCTGGACACTTGGTGTGGATGGGGAATTGAGAATAACAAAGAGAGCGGATAGGTTAAGGGAGTAAATGTAGGAGGAAAAGGAGCACTATTGCAGCATTGGGTTCAGGATTGTGTGAGGAGGGATATCAGTAAGTTGGAGGTGGTTGGAGGGTGGAGAGAGTTGGCTGAGGACAGAGGGGAGTGGCGGATTGTGGTAAAGGCAGAAGCTTGGTGCCATTGGACCTCACCCCTGATAAATGGAAGAGGAGGAGAAAAAGAAGAATTAATGCTGGTAATAACACTACTGTAACCCCAAGTAGTATCGAGTACACGATACCTTTCGCAAAATCACAATAGCAAATATGAAAAAAAAATTGTTGCGTTGTGTGTTAAGGAGCTCAGAATTCACCAACCAGACCCCCTGAAATGTTGCAACATCTCTGAAGGTTATTGGTTTCAGTAGATAGTAGTAGTAGTAGTAGTAGTAGTATCAGTAGTGCTTTTTCTCTCTACAAGAGCAATGCTCACGGAGTAGCAATACCTCACTTAAGGTGCAATAAATCTCAGACATCAGAAACTGTCTGTTTAATGTTGCCCAAAAAAACTTCTTATCCAATGCAAGTCCATATAATCAGAACTGTAGCGGACAAAAGTAGAGCATTTTAAGTGATAAAGCACCACCGAGATGCATACAGATGAAAATACGGAAAACTACGAGGACAACGTAATACTCATATTAGCAAAAGCAAAGTGCCTTGACATAAGGAAAATATGGCAAACAGACATCATTAAGGGTCCAAATTGCCACAAACCTCTTCCCATTTCCCATATTCCCATATTCCTCTTCCCATATTCCCAGAATATTGTTCCGTCTTAAAGTACAAAAACTATACGTGAGCATAACAGAGCTTGGCGGTATGCAGAACTATCTCGCAGCCCTATATGACTAACCTTTGCCTTCCTGGCTTTATAAACCACAAGTTTTGTAGTTTGTCAAAATGAAAAAAAAAAAAACAGGAAGATCCCCTAACTTCCTTTCCTTCTGGATAGAATGTCCTAAAATATAACGTTTTGGTGAAAAATGGAGCAAGAAACGTCGCAATAGATTCTTAACTGGCAAAAAATGGTCAACGGCTAGAGTATTGGGTGAAATATAGTTTCCAATGCATCACAGAAGCAACATCCACAAGGAAATTGGGAAAAGGCTACAATAGAGCCATGGAAATCAATGCTGCAGGAAGGTCTCGCTAATGCACGTGGGAATCATATCCTGCATGAATAGCCATCTGTCCAACCAACCTGTGGGTGTAGTAATATGGAGTGAATGAATAACCACAAAAGGATACTCCAGATACACTAGGGACCTGGCTCATGTCCTGCACAACAGGTGTCTGTGAGAGATCACAATCCCGCGGCCTGATCATAAAAGCTATGAAAATGCCGGAGGTATCCCTTACACGTTTGTAACCACAAGAAGGATTCTCCAAAGAAGCCAGATAATCAGGAGGCCAATAATTCCTTACTTCCTGGAGAATCCTGGAAGAAATTCCAACTGTCAGTACTCCAGTCTTATCTTTGTTGAAAATTCCTCAGGTGAGATATCCAACTGTTGTTTTACCTTCAGAAGCCAATTTCTCCCAAATTGAGAAAGGAGCTAACATTGAAGCCTGCAAAATGGAGTAAAAACTGTCTCGTCCAACAGTTGTTTACGGGAGTGAGGATAATTTGGTTTCTCCATATCAAATGCATCCCAAGCCTTTAGCACCTCCTGATAAAATTAAGGCAACCGTGAACGAGGCTTCGTGAGGCGATAAGGAAAATCTACCTTTTGAACCCCGTTCTGAGCACTTGCCTGAATAAATATGAAGCCAGTGTGCACTATTGCAGCATTGGGTTCATGTATACATAGCTTCGGATAGTCTGTAAGCTGGATATGTATCAATATGGATATGAAGGCAGGGAGTTGTTAGGAGAAGTTCCAAGTTTCAGATCTCGTTGTATGTTAGGGTTAGCCTAACCCTAACAACAACCCTAACCCTAACCCTAACCCTAACCCTAACAACCCCTAACAACCCTAACCCTAACCCTAACCCTAACCCTAACAACCCTAACCCTAACCCTAACCCTAACCCTAACCATTAGACCAGGAACAAGAGAGCTAACCCTAACAACCGACAATGTATGTATCATTACATACATACATCCCTGTCCTCCCTTCACAAGAGGAAACCTAAGAACACCCAAGGACACCCGGGGCTTACCATTCAAAAGGCAATTCAACAAATTCCTTTGCACATTAGCCAAAAATTTGTCTGGAATACTTGTATACAGAAAAACTTAACAACAGCTTATGAGTGCAAACTGCTTGAGCAAACAGATTCTTTCATGCAGCCACCCCAGTCCCTCAACCTGGCTGGAATTCCATCCTCCAAAATGCTCAAGTTATCACATGATGAAGCATTGTTAGAGACAGAAAGATCAAACGCCTACATAAACAAGCTGTGAACCTCAGCTCAGAGTGAAAGCGAACCATTTACACTACACTCGTTGATGATGTCCAATCAGGAAGTTAGGAAGCCAAGTCAAAATGGGAGGCCGCAGGCCCCAGGCTTCAAGTTTCCCAACAAGACATCTATGCGGGACGGTGTAGAAAGCCTTGCTGAAGTCAACATAAATGACATCGACAGATTTTTCCTTTGTCTACCACAATGGCCCAGCTATCATGTGCCGATAGCAGGTTGGTAAGGCACGAGGGATGTTGGCGGAAGCTGTGTTGCCCCTGGACAGGTAGGTGTTGCCCTTCCAGGTACGCCATGAGTTCTTGCTTTAACAATTGCTCAAAAACTTTGCACACCACTAAAGTAACGCTGACTGGTCAGTATTGGTCGTACTGAAGGAGCTGGGGCTCCCACGTCGATCGGAAGAATGGACGCGACAAAAAGCTGGAATTCATCCGAGTTGCTTTAATCCAGGGGCGGGCAACCCCCGGCCCGCGGGCCACATCCGGCCCGCGAAGGCTTAGCGTCCGGCCCGCCACCCTGCTAGGCTTTATTATTGCAATCCGGCCCGCGGACCTCCCAGTAAAACTCATATCATTTGTAAATGTAAGAGTTTATATTTAGCCGGTCTGAATTCAAGAAAGGGACATTTTGTCTTCAGCACCGTCCTCTTCCGGAAGACATGCGCATGGGGAACTGTCTTGCCTAGACACCGCCTGCTTGCTGATAGGCGGTCTTTTCAAATCAGCCGGCATGTGATACGGACGTCCTTCCGATTCAGTCAGCTTGCGACAAACGTTGGTGTCTGGGACAAATAACTTGCAACAAAGAGGTAAGCGACGCAGAGTTCTCTAAACCTATTTCAATTTTCACTTTCTTTCAATTTGCTTTGTTTTGTTTGTTAGAACATGTTATTATCTTTCATTTGCTGCGTTTAAATAATTTTATTCTATATAATAAATAATAAATTTATTATATAGAATAATAAAAAAATATAACGAACTTTCTGTTTGTAAAAGAAAAAAGAAATTGACGAACTTTTGTTTAAAAGGAAAACGAACTCTTTAAAAAAAAAAGTATGCAGACTGATTCATTTCCTGTATTTCAGTTTTACGGTGAAACTGTGTCATATTCAGCGTTGGCCACGTGCGCGCAAAATAAATACATTCATCTGTACAATGCGTCTTCCGAGATTTTTTGTGCCCCAGATTGCTTGCTGTTACATCATTTATTCATTGCTGATATACCTAATTTTCTTCCTTTTCAGCTCATCATGTCTGCGACCCAGCGTGTTAAGAAGAGGAAAGTGGACCTCGAGCGTCGGATCTTCAACCCTGAGTGGGAGAAGTACTTCTTCATCGAGCGCTTTGGACAGGCCCAGTGCCTCATATGCTTGAAGACTTTGGCTGTCCTAAAAGAGTACAACGTGCGCCGCCACTGGGAGACAGAGCACCGCTCGTCAAACTTCGCGTCGGTGTCTGCCACCGAAAGGAAGGACGCCATGGTTAGACTATCAGGCAACTGGGAGAAACAAACTTCACTCTTCCGCAAGCAGAATACTGAGGCCGAAAAGGTGACGCGCGCCAGTTATGAAGTCTCCCGCATCCTTGCTCGCCGAATGAAGCCATTCGCGGATGGGGACTTCATCAAGGAATGCCTCCTCGCTGTAGTGGACTCCGTCTGTCCAGAGCAGCGTTCCGCCTTTGAGAACGTGAGCCTTTCGTCCCGCACCGTTCGTCGCCGCATCAAGGATATGTCGGAAAACGTGCACGACTCACTCAAAACACGCAGCTCAAATTTCGTCGCCTTTTCCCTCGCTCTGGATGAGAGCACCGACACAAAGGACACGGCCCAGCTGTCCGTTTTCATCCGTGGCGTCACCGCTGACTTTCAAGTGTGTGAGGAATTCCTCCAGCTTGTCCCGCTGCGCGACACCACCACTGGGAAAGACATCTGCGACGCCGTGCTTCTGTGTGTTGATCAGCACTCCCTGGACCTCTCCCGTCTTGTGTGTGTGACGACCGACGGTGCCCCGGCGATGGTTGGTGAGAAGAAGGGCGCCGCTTCGCTGCTAGTGCGTCACTGTGCAGCCGCCGGATACACTCAGCCCATTAACAAGATGCACTGCATCATCCACCAAGAGTCCCTGTGCGCTAAGTCTGCCAACCTCGTTGGTGTCATGTCTGTCGTGGTGAAGGTCGTCAACTCCATCCTCTCCCGCAGCCTTAACCATCGTCAGTTCCAGGCACTGATGGACGAGGTGAACGTGCACTACAACGACCTGCTCTACTTCTGTGAGGTACGCTGGCTGAGTCGTGGGGCCATGCTGTCTCGGGTGTGCGACCTACAGCAGGAGATTGCCACCTTTCTACGTCAGAAGAACCTTCCCCACGCTGATCAATTCTCTGATCCGCGGTGGCTAGCTCGCCTGGCCCTGCTCACGGACATCACGGCGCACCTGAACACCCTCAACATAAAGCTGCAAGGCAAAGACATTCTCGTGACAGACATGTACGCGCACATCACTGCCTTCGAGGTTAAACTGCGCTTGTGGGAGGCTCAATTGGCTTCTGGTCAGTTTGTGCATTTTCCTCGCCTTGCTGCATGTGCCCCTGACGATGTGGACCTGGGCACTTGCGTTAGTGTCGTCAACTCTCTACGTGAGGAATTTGCTTCCCGTTTTGCAGGAGTCAGGGTGCTGGCTGCGGACTTCAAGGTTTTCACTGCTCCCTTTGACTTCCCCGTGGAAGACGCCCCTGCCTCCTTACAGATGGAGTTGGTGGAGCTGCAGTGCAACGATGAAATGAAGGCGAAGTTCCGCACCTCTTCTCCATTGTCCTTCTTCCGCGACACCGTTCTCCCTTCTAACAATTTTCAAAAATACATTGCCCATGTCCAACGCATTGTGGCCATGTTCGGCAGCACCTACTGCTGTGAACAGCTCTTCTCGAAAATGAAGTACACGAAGTCTCACCTTCGCTCCCAACTCTCGGACCACCACCTCAATGACATTCTTCTGTTGTCTACCTCAACCATCGAGCCAGACATGGAAATACTTCTTCATGGCAAACAGCACCAGCAGTCTCATTGATTTGTAGAGTGTTCAATGCAATTTTTGTACAATCTATTCATGTAAACAAAATATAGTAATTCTGAGATTTCGTTTTTCACTCCGGCCCGCGATCTCCTTCCAAAAGTCTCATCTGGCCCTCACTCTGAAAAGGTTGCCCGCCCCTGCTTTAATCAAACCAAACACTCAGGCACTCTGAAAAGCCCGTTTATCGGGCAGCAATATATATACATATTATCCCGGAGCGTTTGCCCAGGAAAGGCGAGAGGGGGCGTGGCCCAGCGTCCTGGCTGCGGCCTGGCAAGTTGAGGGCGAGCCTGCCCGGGCATGCCCGGGCATGCCCGGGCGTCCCGACCGAGGCCTGGCAAGTTGAGCGCGGGCCTGCCCGGGCGTCCTGGACGAGCCCGGCATGGTGATCGCTCCGCGTCCTTGATAGGTGCAAGGCGATTGTGAAAACCCAGCGGTAGCCGCTACACACGTCCCCCCAGAATCGACTTGCACCGGCAGGGTCAATTTGAGGGGGGTCCTGATGACCCGGCTGAAGCGACCCTTGGCGGGTCGTGGGAGGGGGTCCGGTGTGGTGGTGGGCGGTCGAGTGGGGGGCACCGTGGACGGGGGGCGGCCTCGCCGCGGCAAAAGGGCCACCCGTGGTGGGTGGTCGACGTCCACGTGCGCCGGCTTGAGGCGGTCCACCGCAATCCGGTCCGACCTGCCGCCGATGTCGATGACGAACGACTTGTGGTCCCGTCGCAGCACCCGGAAGGGCCCGTCGTACGGCGGCCGGAGTGGCCCCCGATGTGCGTCGTGACGCACAAAAACATACTCCGCTGTGCGAAGTGCTGGGGGGACGTAGGACTGGGGGTCACCGTGGTGGGATGTTGGCACGGGGGCAAACCGTCGGGCGGCCTCCTGGAGGTCCGAGCGCTGGTGAGCTGTGGACCAGGGACTGGTAGCGTCAGGCACGAATTCGCCCGGGACGCGTAGCGCCTGGCCATAGACAAGCTCGGCGGTGGATGCCTGGAGGTCCTCCTTGGGGACCGTGCGGAGGCCCAAAAGGACCCACGGCAGCCGGTCGGCCCAACCGCCGTCTTGAAGGCCGGCCATGAGCGCGGCCTTCATGGAGCGGTGGAATCGCTCGCACAACCCGTTTGCTTGGGGGTGGTAGGCCGTAGTACGGTGGAGCTTGACCCCCAGGTTGCGGGCGACCGCGCTCCACAGCTCGGAGGTGAACTGTGGTCCGCGGTCTGATGAGATGTCCGCCGGTGCGCCGAAGCGGGCGACCCAGGTGGCGATGAAAGCCTGCGCCACGTCGGCGGTGGTGGTGGAGACGAGGGGAACGGCCTCCGGCCACCTGGTGGTCCTGTCCACCATGGTGAGCAGGTGTGTGAACCCCGGTGACGGGGGGAGGGGGCCCACCAGATCCACGTTGACGTGGTCGAAACGTCGTTCGGGCACGGTGAAAGGTGCCAGCGGGGCCTGGGTGTGTCGGTGGACCTTGGCCCGTTGGCAGGCCGTGCAGGTGCTGGTCCAATCGCGGACGTCCCGACGAAGGCCGTGCCAGACGAATCGCGCCGACACCAGCTTCTGGGAAGCTTTCCGGCCCGGGTGGGAAAGGCCGTGGAGGGAGGCGAAGATGCGGCGTTGCCAGGTGACGGGCACGATGGGGCGAGGCTGGCCTTGGGAGACGTCGCAGAGCAGGACAGTGTCCGCGAAGGGGATGTCGGCCAGGCGGAGGCCCGTGTCCGCCGCCCGGAGGGCTTGCACCGTGGTGTCGGTGGTTTGGTCCGCCGCCATAAGCGCAAAGTCAACGCCCAGGTGGACCGCGTTCGCGCTGGCCCGGGAAAGACAGTCGGCCACGGCGTTGTTTTTGCCGGCGACGTGCCGGATGTCCGTGGTAAACTCCGACACGGCGGAGAGGTGGCGCTGTTGGCGGGCCGACCACGGCTCCGTGACCTTGGCCATGGCGTAAACCAACGGCTTGTGGTCGACGAACGCCGTGAAAGGTCGGCCCTCCAGGAGGTGGCGGAAATGGCGGACGGCCAGGTGTAGACCGAGGAGCTCCCGGTCAAACGTGCTGTATTTGAGCTCGTTCGGCCGGAGCTGCCGGCTGAAAAAAGCGAGTGACTGCCAAACCCCGTTCACCCATTGCTCATGTACGGCGCCCACTGCGTAGTCGGAGGCATCCGTGGTGAGGGCGATGGGAGCGTTGAGCACCGGGTGAGCGAGCAGTGTTGCGTCGGCGAGGGCCCGCTTTGAGCTTTGGAAGGCCGCATCCATTGCTGCGGACCAGGCGATGTCGTGCTTGGCCGGCTTGCCCCGGAGGGCTTCGTAGAGGGGCCGCATGAGTTGAGCAGCGCGGGGCACGAAGCGGTGATAAAAATTCACCATTCCCAGGAATTCCTGCAGGGCCTTTATGGTGCGGGGACGCGGGAACGTGGTGATGGCCTCGACCTTGGTTGGCAGCGGCACGGCCCCGTTCTTGGTGATGTGGTGGCCCAAAAAATCAACGGCCGTCGTGCCGAAGTGGCATTTGGCCGGGTTGACGATGAGGCCGTGCTCGCTGAGGCGCCCGAACAGTGTTTGGAGGTGGAGGAGGTGCTCGGCCCGGGACGTGCTGGCGACGAGGATGCGTCCAGGTAAACGAAAAGGAACGGCAGGTCACGCAGCACGCCGTCCATCAAGCGCTGGAACGCCTGAGCCGCGTTCTTGAGACCAAACGGCATCCGCAAGAATTCGAATAAGCCGAACGGCGTGATGACTGCCGTTTTAGGGACGTCGGCCGCCCTGACAGGTACCTGGTGATATCCCCGTATGAGATCAATTTTCGAAAAAATGACCCGTCCCGCCAGATGGGCGGAGAAGTCTTGGATATGCGGGATCGGGTACCTGTCGGGGGTGGTAGCGTCATTGAGATGGCGGTAGTCGCCACACGGGCGCCATCCACCCCCCGGCTTTGGCACGATGTGCAGTGGCGAGGCCCACGCGCTATCGGAGCGCCGCATGATGCCGAGGTGCTCCAACGCGTCGAATTCGGCCTTCGCCACGGCGAGCTTGGCTGGGTCGAGGCGGCGGGCCCTGGCGTAGACCGGCGGGCCCGTGGTTGGTATGTGGTGCTCGATCCCATGCCGTACTGCGACGGCCGAAAACGTCGGCCGCGTGAGGGCCGGGAACTCCGTGAGCAGGCGAGCAAACTCGTTCGCCGCCGGGACGACGCATGCCAGCTCGGTCGGCGCGGAGCTGCTCAATGTGCATACCAGGGAGCTGAAGGTTTCGGCGTTGATTAAACGACGCCGTTGGACATCCACCAGCAGTCCGTGTGCGCAGAGGATGTCGGCGCCTAGCAGAGCCATGGGCACGTTTGCGGTTACAAACGTCCAAGCAAAGCGTTGGCCGCCGAAGCAGAGGGTGACGTTGCGCGGGCCGAAGGTGCGGATGGTCGATCCGTTGGCCGCAACCAAGGAGGGGCCGCAAACCGCGGATTGCCTGTCCTGGTCAGAGGCGGGTATGACGCTCAGTTGGGCGCCGGTGTCGCACAGGAAGCGCCGTCCGGACGCTTTATCCGTGATGAACAGTAAGTTGCCCGTGTGGCCGGCGCTCATGGCTGGTAATGAACGCCGGCCCGGCCGTTTCCCGGCCTGCCGAAGGTGCACGGGGGTCGGCATGTCTGGGCCTTCTGTCCGAACCTGGCATGATAGTAACACCACGCTTGGTCAGGTGGAGGCCCCGGTCGTCGTGCTGGAGGTGGTCGGCTCGGTGTAGCGGCCGCCAATTGCGTCGGCAGTTCGGTCGTCGACCGTGCCGGGTGCTCGGGCGCCATGGGTGTTGCGTCGGACGGCGGTGGGTCCCATGTCGCCGCTGCAATGCGCTGTCCTGCGGCGGAGATCTTGTCGGCTTCTCTGGCAAGGGCCCGGGGATCTGTGATCGTCGTGCTTGCCAGGGCGAGGCGTACCGGGTTAGGCAGCTGACGGAGGAACAGCTCCCGGAACAGGAATGCCGGAGAGTGCTCGCCGAGCAGTGAAAGCATGTAGTCCATTCGCTCGGAAGGGTGCGTGTCGCCGAGCTCGGGCAGGTCGAGTAGGCGCCGTGCGCGTTCCGCCGATGGGAGGGCGAAAGCATCGAGGAGAAGCTTCTTAATCGCGCCGTATTTGTCAGCGGCTGGCGGGCTCTCGAGGAGGCTCAGGGCGCGGGCCGCGGTGGCCGAACCGAGCGCTGCTACCACATGGTGGAAGCGGGTGTCGTCGGCCGTGATGCCTTGCAGGGCGAACAGGGAATCCGCCTGTGCGAACCAAACCGCCGCGTGAGCCTCCCAGAAGGTAGGCAGTTTAAGGGCGACTGCCGTGTCCATGTCGGTAGGTCACCAATGAAGGAGCTGGGGCTCCCACGTCGATCGGAAGAATGGACGCGACAAAAAGCTGGAATTCATCCGAGTTGCTTTAATCAAACCAAACACTCAGGCACTCTGAAAATCCCGTTTATCGGGCAGCAATATATATACATATTATCCCGGAGCGTTTGCCCAGGAAAGGCGAGAGGGGGCGTAGCCCAGCGTCCTGGCTGCGGCCTGGCAAGTTGAGGGCGAGCCTGCCCGGGCATGCCCGGGCATGCCCGGGCGTCCCGACCGAGGCCTGGCAAGTTGAGCGCGGGCCTGCCCAGGCGTCCTGGACGAGCCCGGCATGGTGATCGCTCCGCGACCTTGATAGGTGCAAGGCGATTGTGAAAACCCAGCGGTAGCCGCTACAGTACCTTGTTTGTCACCATTTTGAAGATGGGCAATATATGCGATGGGCAATCCAGTCCCTCGGGAGACTCCTGGTGGTAAGAGAAAAGTTGAACCACCAACACAGCGACGACGCTAACTCGGTTGCCAGTTCCTTTAGAACTTTGGGATGTAGACCATCGTGCCCAGGGGGATTTGTTGGGATCAAGGGCATGCAAAAGTTTTTGTGACTCCACATTCCATGATGAGGACAGCTCCCTTTAAAGTCTAAAGGTTGCTGTCCTACTCAACCCGAGTTGCCTCGTGGCCTGTACACAAGGCCAATCAGTAGTTTGGACATGCCCCGAACATGGAGCTTTAGCCCAAGGAACCATTAACTTTATTGAGTCACTCTGCTGACATGTCAGGATCTGAAGTGTGCCGATATTCCTCCTTCGAAGTCCAAAGAATAACAAGGACTCATAGAGAGTCACAATATGGGCAATTGCTTTCCCATGGTCCGGAGAAAGAAAACCTATTGGAAATTGCGTCATGTCCACAGTATATTTTCTGCTCCCAAGTCTTGCTGCTTGTGTACTTCCGCCATTAGTGAGAACACGGAATACTCGACAAGCCACAACATCTCATGATTATTGTTTGGCCATTGGCAACTCAAGGTTAGGCCGTTATGATGCTTGTTTCTTCCCCTCCACTGCCAAACTCTGGAACTCTTTACCTTCCCATGATTTTCCAAACACATATGATCTTCCCCTTTTCAAAAAGTAGATTTTTTTACTTCCTCAAATATACTTAAGACGATTCTCTCTTTCTTTACTTTTCTATCAATGCAGCTCTTTTATTTAAGGCCTGGCCTCGATGAGGACTATATAGTCCGTGATTGGAGCCTTCAACATAAAAATAAAAAAAGAAGTATATTAAATGTCCGACCAGGAATATATTATCACATATTTGTCCTGCCAAAAATTGCATAGGACTGGTCAGGAAATACCAGTTTATGCAACACAAGTCCGAGACAATTTCACAACATCTTTCCCATGACCTTATAGTCAACGTACATCGGAGACACTAGACGATAGTCCCTCATGTCCCTCAAATCTCCTGCCTTGAGGATTGAAGCCAAAATTGGCCAATGTCAAAACAGCAGCATTTGGTCTATTTTACAATTGAATTGATTTGGTAATCATTTGGTCTTCGAGCCGTGCAATCTCCATCCCAAGTGCCTTCCTTGATTCCTGACATAATAAGTTCAACCATATTTTTTTTACTTCATCCCACCAGAGTCCAAATGAGTCGAGGTCACCCTACCTCTTCGTACCAGCTCGCGAAAATTCAAGAAAGGCTGAGAAAAGCCTCATCCTTGTCTAAGAGATTGTGCAAAAAGTGCAAAAAGAGTGCAAAAGTGCAAAAAAGAGTGCAAAAGAGAAAAAAGAGAGCAACATAGTAGTTGTAGTTTGTGAAATTATAGTAGTCGTCATGGTAAACATTTCCCACTGTGTTCATTTCATTCGAGCACTGATTTCACAGCAGAAAGGTCTCTTTACTCCCACACATATGATTTCCACTGACATACGATGTCCTACTCTTCCTAGACAACAAGAGTATGTCCCTACTTATGACTATGCATAGAAATATTGCTATTGTGGGCACTAGTGGTTACGAAGTACAATACCCTGGAGTTGTACCGGTGTAAGTTTCGGTGGATTCCATCAGGTTTTGCAAAAAAAAAAAAGTTTCACCCATCTGGCATTTTCTCATCCTGGGGAAGGCGAAGCGGGATTGGGAGTCGCAAATTTTCAAAAAGTCCAATAAGTAGGCCTAATTCGAGAAAACATAAGCAGTACGCATGGTACATTTTTTAATTTTTGGGAGCAATTGAAGCAGCGTTCTGTTACCCATACACCGCTCAAATAAAGGGACGCATCAAAAGAACGTGTTGCACGCTTGGAACAAGATCGCCCATAGGGCGGGATCAACCTCTGCTAGTACGAGTACTATAGTAATTGAATAGGTTCAACCTTTGACATAAATGTTCCTATGCAGCCTGTGGCATCATTACTGGGAGCGTGGCTGTACCGCTGATGCAGTGCCCCCTGTTCTCAGTAAGCAGGTACTCATTTAGCTGATCTTGGAAGGATGACAGGCTGAGTCAATCCAACTGATGTTATTTAACGGCCCGACAGTGATTGAAACTCAAGAACCGACATTCTTAAGCCAGCCAACTTAACCTTTGACGTGGGGAAAAAATAGAGCAATGCGACTGTGTCGCCAATGTGCCTCCACGTAGTCCCTGCCCGTGACAACGGATAGACGCCCTCATTCACTGTCGTAAAAATAAACAAGTTTGATTTAAATCCCTTCAGCTGTTTTCAAATATCACATTTTTGCCAGACCAGACAGGTTTCACATCGACCGGTGAAGCAGTTTCGGAGAAGGATTTTTTTGAAAATATCGGCTTTCAAGCTAATATGGCTGCCAAACTACGAGGCATATGACATCAAAAATGTACAACCTGCATATGCATGTGCAGGGGATCACGTTTGTGAAGTTTCGTGTTGATCAGATATGGTTCGTTTTTCTATCCAAGATGGGTGCCAAACACGTGACCTTCGACGTCATCATTTTCAAACTATATGCAGCAATGGTGATAGATGATAGTTGTAAAGTTTCGCATCGATAGGGTAAGTGTTTTCTGAGATATATTTGTTTAATATTTCCCTTCAATCCAATATGGCTGCCACACCATGTGACCGACATTTTCGTCATCAAACTTTAATCTAAATGGCCAGTCGATGACACACGGAAAGTTTCGAGTCAATCTCTTCATTGGTTTTGGAGATGGTTTAAAGAATCCAATATGGCTGCAAAACCATGTGACCTATGATGTCATCAATTTAATATTTCAAAACAAATGGGTCATAGATCATGTGCACGCAATTTCAGATTTTTTGGATAAGGTATTTGATTGAAACATTTATGGCTGGTATGCCACTTCATCGATGATGTCATCATTATCACACTTTTGTTCCCCATTGGGAGTTTCAACAATGTGCTAAGTTTCAAATTTTTCCATTAGGCGGTTTCCGAGAAATAATTTTTTAATTATCTTCGTTTAATCCAAGATGTCTGCCATACCACGTGATGTGACGTATGACGGCACAATTATCATAAAAACATTCTACATGGGTGTCGCTGTTACTTTGAAAGTTTTGTCTCAATCGGACATGTGGTTGCTGAGTAAAACGAGGTTTAGCCCCCACGGACGGACGGACGGACGGACAACCCGGAACATAATGCCTCCGGTCACCTTCAGGGGGCGGAGGCATAAAACCATATTGCATGACGTCACAAAGTCTACACGTGATATAAATGCCCAACAGGAAAGCAAGGCAGGGTTTCACCACGACAGGGCAACGAAAGGTCCATTTTAATGCTCAATGGTGTCAGTTACAAAGAAGACAAAGTGTCGAGTTGTTGTTGTTGTTGTTTTTTTGTTTTTTTTAAATCCCGCTTTAATTACGGTTTACTCTGTACGACTTTCGGGTTCTGCTTGGTGTTGGGCCGCGGACACAAGGAGCAGCAAACGCGGTAAAGTTACGAACTCGAACGGGACAGGTGAAGGTGAAGCCAAAACGCAAATTCACCTTGTCCTGGCGCTTGGTCATTTCGCTGCAGCGGGATCGATGTCTGCGAACGGAGCAGCCGCTGCCGAGGTTGGGTGTGAGGGAGGTAGAGAGGCAGGGAGGTAGGGAGCAGGGAGGGAGAGGGGTCGGGAGTGAGGGAAGGAGGGAGAGGAGTCGGGTTATAACTACTGGTAGGGATGGCTTATGTACGTAAAAGGTAATCGAGTTCCACGAACGTACTTTACGGGGATGTCAGCATGTGGCAACGATGCGTCACAACGCAATCTGCGATCT